>NC_142933.1:59452666-59482666 GCF_046866305.1 Octopus bimaculoides | reverse complement strand
CACATTAACCACAACAAACAGCTGACACCAACAGTTACCTTCCACAAGGAAGCAGTCGAAAAATCCCCTAAATTTCATCCAACTTGTAATTAGTGCTTGCTGTGTATTCTTTCATGTGTGGTAATTTTAGTATTTTCAGTTTTTGTGCATGATTTTTCTCTGCCATCAATTTTTGGAAGACAAAAAAATTGTTCTCTGATTTATAAATTGTGCCAAAAGAGTGCAGCAGTGGCATATGGGGATAAATAGGTTCTTGATGCCGAAAAAGATATTTGCAACAAGCTACAAGAATGACTACTAGCTGCAATACTGCTAGTTGTTGTGGTGGAAATGGCAGCAGCAGCAGACACAGCAGCAGTGACAGTATTGGCAATGGCGATGGTGATGGCAGCAGCAGCAGCAGAAGCAACAGCAGCAGAAGAAGATGGAGAAGAAAAGGAAAATAAGAAAAAAAGTGGCAGATGCTCCATTTCTAAGGGAAAACTGTCATCTCCCTTTCTCCAGTCAAGTGTGGCAGTGGGAGTTATGCAGGATTCTCCAAAGAAGGAAGCTTACCTCCTCCCCAATGCCAATACAAGAGTAAATCAATGGCTTTATAGCCTTCACTACTAACAAACCTCACTTTCTCACCTTCTTTTTCTTTTAGTTTTCCCATTATTGAGTGATTCTGATAGGAGAGATTTCATAATTTGCTTTATTTAATTTTTGATTCACTCTGCTGACCAACATTGTCTCAAGGTTACTTAATAACAGGGAAGTTGAAAAAAAAATAAGTGAAAGAAAAAGAGAAAGAATCAAAATAATTCTAAGATTGTGTCTGTGAATGAAATTCTCTTTTGAAAGTGCTGCCTTCTAATTGTGGCTGTCTAAGCCCCAACAGAGGCAAGGTGTTTGGATATCTTGTAGTGTCTTTTATAGAAGTAGTAAGAGCTGGAGTTTTAAATACATTCTAGGATTGTGTGAGGTGATGTGATAGGGGAGGTGAGGTGTAAAAGTCTTCCAAACTTGCTCAAACACTTCCAAGTAACAAGTATCAACTGGATTTCTTAAATATACCAATGTGAACATGGAGTAACTGCATAAGACCATCAAGATCTTATCTAGATAGCATATTTGTTGGGTCAATAGATACAGAGAGTATAGGATGCTCACAATTTCAACCAACCATCTACACAGGCCACAAATTTGTGATCTGTATGATCAGCCTGGATAGGATTCTTGGATAGTTTCTGTCTGTGCATACTACTTAGGTTGACTGACATTTTTGGAAGCTGAATGCATATTAATAGGAGCAAAATTGAACCCAGACAAGTTGGAAGAGCAAGTCCATAACTTAAATAAATAGGAACTGACATGAGGTTATGAGTAGGGTAGCCAGACACCCTCTGCCATTTGCTAGGTATGTTTTTCAGCTTATCTCTGTGATAGAGCAGCAGACTAGGGTCAAGATTAAATGTCTGACATCTGGAATGTTTTAAAGAACTCAGATATCTCTATTAATTAGGAAATGTGTCTGGTGGGATATCATCATCATCATTGTTTAACGTCTGCCTTCCATGCTGGCATGGGTTGGATGGTTTGGCTGAGGACTGGCAAGCCAGGAGGCTGCACCAGGTACCAATCTGATCTGGCAAGGTTTCTACAGCTGAATGCCTTTCCTAACACCAACCACTCCGTGAGTGTAGTGGTGCTTTTTACATGCCACCAGCACATGCCATTTATCCAGGGCACACTACTTGATAGCAACTTTTTCCTAGTTTTGGATACTCATCATAATAGGTTATAATTATATATTCAGGTATACACCTTGTAGTGTGTTGTTTAAAGCTTGTTCACAGAATTCAGTTACCTGATGTCAACAACAATCTAGATGTATATTCCACTGGGTTTACTTCAGAAACTCCTCTGTTTACATAAAGTTTATAAAGACACTGGCATACCCATGTCATCAAAAATGCTGACAGTTTTATTAATGATAGAAAATGGGACATCAACACAATGAGAAAAACCATTAATAAGTGTCGGCAGCAATCTAGTAAGTATCCGTACATACACAGAATTGAAGTACTTGAAGAATCAGATATGATTGTAATGTCTCACTTGAAAATATTGCCCAGATAATGTATATGTGTGTATGTATATTATGTATATGCACACACATATGTAGATATACATAGATATATATGTACAAATAAATATATACATACACACACACACACATATATATAAATATATATACACACATCATCATTGTTTAACGTCCACTTTCCATGCTGGTATGGGTTGGATGGTTTGACTGAGGACTGGCAAGACAGGAGGCTGCACCAGGCTCTAATTGGATCTGGCAAGCTCCCAGGGGCAGCCTGTCTTAAATTCCTCTGTTATTTCCCGGAGGAATATGATGAATAAGAGGGGGCTGAGGACTGATCCTTGGTGGAGCCCTACTCTTACTTGGAATTCTTCATTATACTCATTGCCAACCCTCACCTTACTGATAACGTCCCTGTACATATCTTGTACAGCCCTCACTAACCACTCATCTATCCCTAGTTTCCCCATTGACCACCAGATAAGGGATCAGGGGACCCTGTCAAAGGCTTTTTTCATGTCAACAAAAACCAAGTACAGAGGTTTATCTTTGGCTAGGAATTTCTCCTGCAGTTGTCTTACCAGAAATATAGCATCAGTAGTGCTTCTCCCTGACACAAACACAAACTGCATCTTGTCTAAACTAACTCTCTCTCTGATTAGTTGGGCTATGACCCTCTGCGTGACTTTCATTACCTGATCCAACAATTTGATACCTCTGTAATTATTTCTATCTAATGCATCACCTTTTCCTTTGTAGCAGTTGACTATGGTGCTGCTACACCAGCCATTGGGTATAACTCCTTTATGCATCACCTGGTTGACTATATGGATGACTAGACTATAACCTACACCACCAGATATATATATATATATATATATATATATATATATATATATTATAAATATATAATAATAATAATAATAATAATAATAATAATAATAATAATGAATGGCAAACCTACAAAATTACAGACCAATAACTTGTCTCCCAGCAATTTACAAAGCCCTTACTGTAATAATATCGCAAAAAATGAGCAAACATCTGGAAGAAAACAACCTGTTTCCAGAAGAGCAGCAGGGATGCTGCAAGGGCTCATACAGCTGTAAAGATCAGCTACTGATCAATAAAGCCATAACTGAAGACAGCTGCAGAAAGAAGAAGGGTCTAGCTTTTGATAGTATTCCCCACACATGGCTAGAGACACTAGCCATGAACAGGGTAGCACCAATAATCATAAAATATATAAAACATTCCATGAATAAATGGCAGACAGTTCTATGCCTCCCAAAAAAAGAGGGACTCATAAAAACCAAAGCCATCCCCATTAGAAGAAGAATATTCCAGGGAGACATGTTCCCTCCACTTTTTTTCTTCTTGGCACTGACACCCTTATCTAACATGCTAAACAGAACTGGATGTGGATACAAATGTTACGTCAAAACAATCAGCCACCTCTTATGTATGGATGATCTAAAACTGTATACTATAAATGATAAACAGCTGGAAACATTACTACAGACAGTACATGAATTTACTAAAGAAATAAACATGAAATTTGGCTTAGAAAAATGTGCCAAAGCAACCTTGAAAAGGGGAAAACTAAAGGAAAACTAGAGGAAAACATCACACTAGATGAAGTAAATGAAATAAGAGAATTAGACCAAAGCCATACATACAAATATCTAGGAATCAATGAACTAGATACAATACAGCACACACAAATGAAAGAGCAGATAAGGAAAGAATACTTTAGATGAGTTAGATTAATACTGAAAACAGAGCTCAATGCGAAAAACAAGATAATAAGTATCAACATTCAAGCTGTCCCAGTTATAAATTACAGCTACAATATTCTTAACTGGTCTCTAAATGGACTAATCAAAATAGACAGAAAAACAAGAAAAATAATGACAGGATTTAGGATGCACGACCCAAAATCTGACATAGAAAGATTATATATACAACATATCGAAGGTGGTAGAGGCCTTATACAGCTAGAAAATTATTACAAAATAACTACCATAGAACTACAGAAATACCTACTTTAGAAGCAAGGAAAACTAATACAAATAATCACAAAACATGAACAAAACAAAAAACTGTTTTCAGTCTTAAAGGAAGCTGACAAATACAAAAAAGGAAGTCATTGAATCCAACAACTATGAAGAAAAAGAAGAAATGACAAAAGCTGTAAAACAACTGAAATCCAAACTAAAACTGGAACAGTAACGGATTATGATAAAACGATGGCAAGAAAACCCTTTCATGGCAAACACTAGGTTAAATTAAACATCCCTCTCGTTCGGATCCTTCATCAGCAGTGTCACCACTCCCTGCTCACATGACTGGGAATGCTTCTAGTCTGTTGCAAAGAGCAGTAGACAACTGCCAAAAGTGGAGTAAACAAGTCAAGCATATGGAAATATAGTTCATAGGGCAAACCATCCAATCCTGGTGATTTGCATCCCAAACAGCAGCCCAGTACACCTGTCACTTCCTTCACCGAAATCAGCTTCTCGCAACACTCAATCTCCTTGTCTGATAGGCATGGCATACCATCAAGATAGGTCTCAGGGCCCGCTGTCTCAAGAATGCCACTCCTCAAAAAGAGGTTGGTGAAGTGTTGCCGAAATACTACACTCATCTGTTTGGAATTGGAGAGCATATGGCCACTGTGGTCTGTCACAGACTGAATTCTAGATTTGTTTTCATACTGTGCCTCTGCTACCCAGGCCCAACCAACGGCTTTTGAGCCTTCATATTTCAAGGCATGCACTCTAACTCAGACAATACAGCCTTCATGTTTCACATTGAAGAAATAATTGAGTGCCATTCTCACCACTAGCAAGTCATTTGCAATCCCACTTATATGTATCTCTTCTAAGTTACTAACTAGTTTATTTTCTAGTTTGTTGTTTTCTAAAGCAATCTCTTTGCTAAAACTAACTGATATCTCTCTGATTTTCCTTTTTGAAGAAACACACCACCTGTTGCTGATGATGGCTCCCATCCATTCCCGTTTAAGTAGTCTACTAATCTGGTCCTTGAAATCTTTCTGTGTTCGGAAGGATGCATTCATCCTCCAGTAATCAAATCCTAGTCTAATTGTTTTTTTCTTAGTTGACTATAAAGGTCCCAAATTTGTGATCTGAATAGCCAACTTATATTATGCCTATCTGCTAGCTTAATGAAAACCCTAAGTCTTTAGACATTTAAAGAAATCTAGCCAGCCAGATTCTGTAGTGACATCCTTGCTGCTTACATCTAAAACCAACATCCTACCATCCAGGTCAAGGAAAACCATATTCACCATCAAGTCAAGGCCATTCCAAAACAGTACCACAACACCATTTGATGCTGGCCAACTGGAGGAAGTAAAAACCTTGTAGTCGTTCAGAAGAAGAGTGATTGCATTTTGAAAATCTTAGTTTCACTAATGGCTACTGCATCCAGACGTAGTGACCTGAGGTCATTGAGGAAGTGACCCTGTTTCCACGTTGCCCTCAGGCCACGAGCATTTATACAACTTATTCTTAGAAATGCCATTCCAGGAGGAGGGAAAGAAACAAAAGGAAGTCAGTCACTTACTCTAGTACTGGGTTGGTCCTTATTTGAGGCCTTTAAACAGGCCTTTCAATATCCTTTTGTCCAACAGGCTTTTGAAAACTCCCACATTGTGTGGGAAGAGTTTCCTCAAAAAACAATACATAGTGGGGGTTGTTCTTATCAAAACCCTTCCTTCTGGAGTTTTAGTAATGGTGGGAGCATCAAGACCCTCACTTGTCAAAATTTTGTCTTTATTTGAGTTTACGAACTCTATTAATTCCTTGTCCTTCTGCAGAACTGTGTAGTTCAGGGGGTCATCTGAGAGAAGTTGTTCTACTAGTTCCATCTCTTGTGGTTGATGTGGTTGTTGTCGTTTTGCTTCCTTTTGTTTCAGCATTCTCCTGTTGCTGATCCTTTTGTGTCTCTCACTCTTACTGACAATGCTGTTTCAGTTCTTGGTGTTGCTGTAGTTGGTTTATCTGTTGTTGTTGTTGTTGTCATTGCTGCTGCTGAGGTTTCAAGATTGGATGCAACATTTTTGAGGCTACCTAGTTTTGTGCCCATAGACTTTTGGGATTAAGAGGTTACCTCTCCCTCTTTTCTTTTTTGGGTGTTGTTCAACAATCACCCACTCAGGTGGTTTTGTCTCATATGAGACCCTTTCTATATCCAAAGAGTCGGTAAAATTTCCAACAGCCTTATTTCCTCTCTACTCTTGTGTTTCATGTAGTGGTTGCCTCTGCTTTCCTTTTTGGTATTGCAATGAATTTGGCGTTGGGCATATTGGAGCAACATGAGACACCTCTCTCGACTTCTCCACAGTGGGGCAGAAAGTTTTAAGCAACCAATTTTGCCACAGATGTAACATCTGATTTTCCTCCATGGCCACCTGCATTTTCCTCCATGGCGACCTCCATTCTCTCCATGGCCACCTGCATCTGCTCGCACTCTCTAAAACAAAAAAAAGTCCAGGGTAGCATGGACTTCCTCTGGAGCAACTAAAATTTGGAACTCCATTGACACTCCTGTTCTGTTTTGTTGGGGGCATGATCTTAAGCTTATGACCTCCCCATGCTCTTCTAGAATGGCCATTACTCTGGCCTGGTCCCTATAAGGAGGTACATCTGACATGCTGACTTTGGTCATATGACTTTCCATGTCTAAGGAGAGCATCACATACTGGTGAGAGGAGCAGGTCACTGTGGTCATCCCACATGCTTTCTGTTTATTGCTACAAATAGCTACTACAGTCCCATATTGCTTTACTTGACAGACATAAACTATGGAAGGTCAAACATCTTTCAGGCATTTCTCTATTTCGGCTGGGGAAGGATACTGTGGCTTTCTCTCTCTGCGATTAATGCACTTATAAGTTATCATTCTCTGTTTGGTGGAAATCTTGTCTTCTTCTGGGAGAGCTATGATGCAGAATTGAATGACATTTTTTAACTGCTTCCACATTCCTTTGCAAGGAATTGGTAGTCCATGTATTTACTATATCTGCAACAGAAATTCTTTTCTTTCAGATATGTTTTCTCATTACTGTCTTCGTAAATAGCATTGCTGTTGATACTGTTGTAGCAGTCAGCACTTTTGTTGATGTCAATACTGCTGCTGATGGTTATAACATAATTATTGTTGTTGTTGCTGCTGGATTTGTTACTACTATTATTGTTGTTGGTGTTCTTACTGATTTCATTATTGTTGTTATTGGAGTTGTCATGAATCAGGGTGGTGTTAGTCGGCTTGTTCTGATTGTTGGTGATGTTGTTGATGTTGGTAGTGGTGGTGGAGTAGGTGTTAGTGTTATTGTCATTAGGTTTTTTGTGTAAGTCAAAGAGAGTGGCAACTGATACGCTTAGTTGACTACTATGCCTTGGGTCAATTGAGCACAAGGAAGCAGATACATTTTCTCACCGAGGTTACAAAATATTTACCATATTTTAAAAATAATTTTCACTTAAAAGTATTTTTCCTATCATAATGTGTCTAATGTAAAGGCTAGAGTTTCTTACCTTTCGGGGTTAAATTATTTTTGGAGTATTTTCCCATTATGCACTGTTTTGGGTATTTATACTCCAAATACTTCAATAACCACTGGTCTGATTTACACAAAACTTATTTTATTCCATTTGTATTCACATTTACAGGGAACTTTACTTTCAAAGTATCTTTGTCATTATGTGCCAGTTTGGCTGTGTAACATTGTAAGCGAGCAAGCAAGATTGAACTTCATTTTTAATGTGTTATTGATTTCATAGACACAATACACGTTTTTATGTTGAGAAATACCTCAAACATATTAATCAGGCACAAACCACATATCATAATGTTATGATATGTGGTCTGTGCCTGATTAATATGTTTGAGGTATTTCTCAACATATGAAACTATTAGTAGGACATTAAAACATGTGTCTATTAAATAATATTTATCTCTCACCAGATGGAGTACTTCTTTTGTTGATCTTACCATCACAAAACAGTACATTATACATTTATGCAGGCATGGCTGTGTGGTAAGAATCATGCTTCCCAACCACATGATTCTGGGTTCAGTTCCACTGCATGGCACCTTGGGCAAGTGTCTTCTACTATAGCCTCAGGCTGACAAGAGCCTTGTGAGTGTATATGTTAGGTAGAAACTGAAAGAAGTCTGTTGTCTCTTGTGCGGGTGGCACATAAAATACACCATTTTGAGTGTGGCCATTGCCAGTACCGCCTGACTGGCCTTCATAGGATTTTCAAGTGAGATCGTTGCAAGTGCCCCTGGACTGGCTCTTGTGCGGGTGGCACATAAAATACACCATTTGAGCGTGGCTGTTGCCAGTACCGCCTGACTGGCCTTCGTGCAGGTGAAATGTAAAAGCACCCACTACACTCTCTGAGTGGTTGGCGTTAGGAAGGGTATCCAGCTGTAGAAACTCTGCCAAATCAGATTGGAGGCTGATGTTGCCATCCGCTTTCACCAGTCCTCAGTCAAATCGTCTAACCCATGCTAGCATGGAAAGCGGACGTTAAACAATGATGATGATGATGATGATGATGATGATGACACACACACGATGAGCTTCTTTTAGTTTCTGCCTCCCAAATCCACTCACAAGGCTCTGGTCGGCCTGAGGCTATCGTAGAAGACACTTGCCCAGGGTGCCACGAAGTGGAACTTAACCCAGAGCCATTTGGTTGGGAAGCAAGATTCTTACCACACAGCCACCCCTGTATTAATAATTTTATTTATGACCAGCAGCTAGTTCTGAGCTGTCAACTCACAATACTCTTTATTCTCAATAAACGCAGTCTTCTAGCCTTAGATATTTTGTTAATGATAAGGAGGTAGGTAAAAAATTAGAAATGAATTACAATCCTATCAACCCCACTGTGTTCCATGTCACTCCAAAATTGTAGTTTTTCTTCTCTTAGCTTATTCTTGCTGCAATAGTGGCAACATGAAATTCTTTCATCCTATATCTCTGATAAAATATTTGAGAAATCCATATATAGCTCATTGGTAGAGCATTCGCTTTGCATGCGAAAGGCCCCCAGGTTCGATTCCCGGCATCTCCAGAATATTTTTAGGCGCAGGAGTGGCTGTGTGGTTCCGGGTTCATTCCCACTGCATGGCACCTTGGGCAAGTGTCTTCTACTATAGCCTCGGGCTGACCAAAGCCTTGTGAGTGGATTTGGTAGACGGAAACTGAAAGAAGCCTGTCATATATATGTATATATATATGTATGTGTGTGTGTATATGTTTGTGTGTCTGTGTTTGTGCCCCCAGCATCATTTGACAACCGATGCTGGTGTGTTTACATCCCCGTAATTTAGCCAGTTCAGCAAAAGAGACCGATAGAATAAGTACTAGGCTTCCAAAGAATAAGTCCTGGGGTTGATTTCTTCAACTAAAGCACTTTAAATTGGTGCTCCAGCATGGCCACAGTCAAATGACTGAAACAAGGAAAAGAATAAAAGAATATATGGAGTCCAGTGGCCATAGGCCATTTAGAAAGCCAAACGAGATGCTATCATACATTAACACAGGTTCCTGTCATCCAACCATAGTTCTCAAGAACCTGGTAAAAGGCATCAGCAGAAGGATCTCCAGCCTCTCTTCAAGTAAAGAGATTTTTGATGCTGCTGTCCCATATTACAATGAAGCTCTGGCTGCAAGCAGTTTCAAGGATAGAATTAGTTACATGCCAGAACCTGATCCCTCCAAGAGAAAGCACCACCAAAAAGTGTTGTGGCTTGCACCATCCTTCTCTTTAAATGTTAAAATCTGAGTAGGTAAGATTTTTCTTAGCTTAGTTGATAAGCACTTGATAGATTCAACAAAATATTCAAAAGGCATCCCCTGAGAATTTCCTTTAGCTGTGCACCTAGTGTATAAAAGATTTTAGTAGGTAGGCCCACACCCAAGACAGAGGCAAGATACACAAGAGGGGTAATACAACATGTCCATTGAATGACTGCTGTAATACATGGACCATCTTATATGAGGCAGAGGTAACAGCCATAGGACCAAATGGGCAACCAAACACTTCCTCCGTACCGATAGATTCAACAAAATATTCAATAGGCATCCCCTTAGAATTTCCTTTAGCTGTGCACCTAGTGTAAAAAAGATTTTAGTATGTAGGCCCACACCCAAGGCAGAGGCAGGATACTCATGTAGGGGTAATACGACATGTCCCTTGAATGACTGCTGTAACACAGAGACCATCATATATGAGGCAGAGGTAACAGCCATAGGACCAAATGGGCAACCAAACATGCAAAAGCATGTGGGGGCAACTGAAGGCCCCTTCTGAACCCACTTTAATAACCACAAGTCCTCTCACATACAAATCCCAAATTTGTCCCTACCTTCGAAACGCAGAGTATGTAAAACAGGGGACAACTGATGATGGGAATGTTCTTTATGTTGCTTGTCTGGTTTCTCTATTTGTTTCTTTCGTTGTTAAAAAAAAAGTGTGTCTTCTATGTTTTTGTTTTTTATGTTCTCGTTTCTCATTTTGTTCCCATTTTTTTACGTCCTGTACTCATATATGCATGTATATACGCATATATATGTCGGTACGTACATATATGTATGTATGCATATATATATATATATATATATATATATATATATATATATATATATATATCAAAATAAGCAACAAGGATATCCAAAGTTAATGCAGTACGATCGTTTCATGCGACTCCATTTATTTAAGCAATGTGAACATTACATCAAATGTAAAATGCAGAGCAATCCTCAGCTAGCCTGTATGGTCTGGCTAAGTCAAAATGTTTTTTTGTATTCTTCCTTTCTACTTGGAGAGTTTAAATGTAGTTATAAAAATATGTCCTTCTGTTGAAATGTAATTTCAGTAGATTTTTATATCTTTGTGCAGCTGAGGATTGCTCTGCACTAACTTTGGATATCCTTGTTGCTATTTTGATTTTAATCACCTTATTTTGAAATTGTATGGATAATACCATACTTAATTCTGGTGCCTAAACTTAAGTACCATATTTACCTTGAATCTATCTATATATATATATATATATATATATATACTTGGAAAAGGATGCGTGGCGTTCGATCATATAAATAATATATAAATATATGCATATATCCATACACATATGTACATGCCTACATCTATATGTATACATACATGCATATATGGGTACAGGACATAAAAAAAACGTTAAACACAATGAGAAACGAAAACATAGAAAATGAACTTTTTTCGAACAACGAAAAAAAAACAGAGAAACGAGACATGCAGCATAAAGAGTATACCCCTTCGTCAGTTGTCCCTGTTTCATCTACTCCACGTTTAGAAGGCAAGGACAATATGCGACTTCGTTGAAACAGTCCTTCCCACAAAGCAAACTAAATAAAATTTGGGATTTTTTGCGGAAGGTGAAAGTGTTAACAAGAACAGGACTGTGAGAACAAGACAGTAAAAACAAACAGTGAGGGTTGTTGAGCCAAGACGATAGAAAAATTATTATGAACGCTAGGTAGATGAGCCATGAGGAGACAGGAAAAGGCACGTCCTTTCTTTAGGAAGGAAGTGGACAGAAAGAAAGATCCCCTTTCGTCACACGTCAGTGACGAGAGAGTCAAGGAGGAAGAGTGAGAGAGAGGGGGAACGGTGAAAGGAAGAGAAGAATAGGGAAAGGGTGGGAGAGAAAAACAGAAAGGATGAAAAACAAGAGAGGGAGAGACATAGAGAAGAGATAGTAGAAGAGTGCGCATCGTAATTATTAAGATAAAACTTACTTGGAAAAGGATGCGTGGCGTTCGATCATATAATAATATAAATAATATATAAATATATGCATATATTCATACATATATGTACATACCTACATCTATATGTATACATATATGCAAAAAATCCCAAATTTTATTTAATTTGCTTTGCGGGAAGGACTGTTTCAACGAAGTCGCGTATTGTCCTTGCCTTCGAACGCAGAATAGATGAAACGGGGAAAACTGACGAAGGAGTATATTCTTTATGTTGCATGTCTCGTTTCTCTGTTTGTTTTTTTCGTTGTTCGAAAAAAGTTCATTTTCAATATTTTCGTTTTTATGTTTTCGTTTCTCATTGTGTTTAACGTTCTTTTGATGTCCTGTACAAATTTTGATATTGAAATCAAATGTTATCCAAACGTAATCTGCTTCGGACAAATATATCTAATAAAATAAATGACTAAAACAATTTTTGAAATTGAAATAAAATGTTACTCAAAATGTGGAGGTTTTTAAATTTTTTTTATCACGGGTGCCACTAACTTGCGCAGGTGCATGCGTCCAGAAACAACGTGCAATTGTCATGGTAACAAGCTGTTAATGCCTTGCTGTCTGTTGATGGGCTAAAATTACCCAAATTTTCAAACTTTAATACCAAATAACATCAAACTCTTAAATTGTTCATCTGTGGAAAGTATTAAATATATCTTGAAGAGACATGGTTGTGCTTCTGTTGAAGTAAGAGAACCCAGCGGCAGATTGTGAGCAGAATGAAGCTTATGATAAAATTACTAATTATCTTGCTTGCCGATATGTTTCTCCTCTGGAAACTATGTAGAGACTGACAGAGTTCAAGCTACATGGCACATATCACACTTGCAGTACATCTTGAAGACCAGCAAAGAGTGTACTTTCACAGAGACAACGCTCAGCAAGCTGCTCAGGTCCAGAGGGACCGTGACACTACCTTCACTGCATGGTTTAAACTGAACGAGCATGATGATGCAAGGAACCACTGACATTCTGCTGCATTATGTGTTTAATGAATGCACTAGAACATAGACACCAAGGCAAAGGAATACTAATATCATCAGTAGAATGTATACGGTGAGCCCTAGAGACACAGACAAATTTCACTTGCGAATGTTGCTGCTGCATGTTTATGGTGCCGTGAGCTTCCAGGACTTGTGAACTGTAGAAGGAGAAATTTTGCCAACATTTAAGGCAGCATGCCTGAGATATGGTCTTTTCTCAAACAATGATACACTGGAACATGCATTACTAGAAGCTGCTGCCTGTCAGATGCCCTTACAGTTGCATGTTATATTTGCTGCCCTGTGCACGTATATGAACCCTGAAAATGCTCTTCACCTGTGGACCACTCACAACGAATCCATGATTGAAGATTTCTTGCACCAAAGTTTTAATACAAAACCCACAGAAAACATGGCACTGCACTCAATTGGTACAATCCTGATAGAGAATGGCATTAATTGTTTAGCATTGGACTGCCTGAACCTATTGGAGCACCACAGCTTGACCATCATGAAGATCTCAATCACCCAAGCATTGCAACACTTACTAATGAACAGAGACTGATTGCTAATGCTGTGCTTGAATCTGTAGATAAAAAAAGGAGAGGTGAGGTTCCCAACCACTCCTGTTTCTATGTAGATGGACCAGAAGGTTGTGGTAAAACTTATGTTTAATACTATAATTTCTTATCTGGAACAACTGCAATGTGTGCAGTGGGGCTTGGTCAGACATTGCCTCTATACTAGTGTCAGGTTGAAAGACTATCCATAGTTTGTTCAAGTTGCTTGTCCCACTCACAGAGGCCAGCATTTGTCCTGTACCAACCACTTCAGACCATGCAAATCATTTACAAAACCTGGATTTGATCATCTTGGATGAGGCTTCTATGATCCCTTCATTTGCTCTTCATGCTATTGATAAAGTTTTTGAGATATCACTGACAATGTTGCTGTTTTTGGTGGTAAAGTTGTACTCTTGGGAGGGAGACTTTAGGCAAGTCCTAACCATACAAGAGGAACTTGTGAGGCAATTATTGAAATCTGTATTAAAAATTCTCCTCTATGGCTGAATTTCATCCAATACAGATTAAGCCAAAACATCAGGACAACAGCAGATCAAAGGGAATTTGCAGCATGGTTCTCATATTTTGGCAATGGAACATATACAGTGCCACAAGATCTTAATCTTGTTGTTGATGACATAGAAGTTCCTCAAATTTCATGCATTGACAGCTCTCTGGTGGATGATATCTTCAACAATACATCTGAGGAAGCAGAGTAATTCTTTCGCCAAAGAACTCAGACTGCCTCCTGATCAATGAAGAAATTTTGAGACAACTTCCAGGTGCCTGCCACACTATTAAAGTACAGATAAAGTTTTGACAGATGATCCTGCTGAGGCTGAGTGCCATCCACTTGAATTTCCAAACTCTTTGACACCATCAGGAATGCCTCCTCATAAACTGAGTTTAAAACCCAGTTCAATAGTAATGCTTCTTTGTAACATTTTTATCCAGAATGGACTCTGCAATGGTACAAGTCTGGAAGTGGTGGCCATGCATCAACATTCTGTCGAGGCTTCCTTGATTATCAGCTCACTAATTGGCAAACGTGTCCTCATCCCGAAAATAAAGCTATTCTTATTCTAGCAGCTACACTTTCAGTGCACCCTCCCCCACTACTAACTTGGTCACCTAGAGAGCGGAAGCTATCAACTATGTCTAGTTTTTCTCCCTGGAATGTGGCAGAAGTTGTTTTCTGCACATTTTCAGTGTTTATTGCTCCTGAACATCTGCCACATACAAAAACTAACTTCTTAGTTAACCTTCTTTTGATATTGCTGCACCTCTTATGTGTCCATAGCTTACACTGAGTACATCTTATGGAGTTTCTGCCTATGCCTTTTCTACAGATCGAGCAGGGCCATCTACCTGAAGGGTTTGTGTTTTGTCTACCTTCCTACTTATTAGGACTTTGGTTTTAGCTAGGTTGACTCTAAGGCCCTTCGATTCCAGTCCTTGCTTCCACACCTGAAACTTCTCCTCTAGTTCTGATAGTGACTCCGCAATTAGGGCAAGGTCATCAGCGTAGAGGAGCTCCCAGGGGCATCCTGTCTTGAATTCCTGTGTTATTGCCTGCAGGACTATGACAAATAGGAGGGGACTGAGAACTGATCCTTGGTGGACCCCTACCTCTACCCGGAATTCTTCACTGTACTCGTTGCCAACCCGCACCTTACTGACAGCGTCTCAGTACATGACTCGCACAGCACTCACTAACCATTCTTCTATCCCTAGTTTCCTCATTGACCACCAGATAAGGGATCGGGGGACCCTGTCAAAGGCTTTCTCCATGTCAACCAAAGTCAGGTACAGAGGTTTATCTTTGGCTAGGTATTTCTCCTGCAGCTGTCTTACCAGAAATATAGCATCAGTGGTGCTTTTTCCTGGCACGAACCCAAACTGCATCTCATCTAAACTAACTCTCACCCTAATTAGTTGGGCTATGACCCTCTCCGTGACTTTCATTTCCTGATTCAGCAACTTGATACCTCTGTAATTGTTTGTATCTAAAGCGTCACCTTTATCTTTGTAGCAGTTGACTATGGTGCTGCTACACCAGTCATTGGGTATGACTCCTTTGTGTATCACCTGGGGGACTAGGCTATAGCCGACACTGCCAGATATTTTGAGCATCACTGCAGTGATACCTGATGGGCCGGGGGCTTTCCCTCTCTTCATACTCTTTGGGCTGGCAGTATATATGTATGAATGTCTAAATATATATGTATTATGTTACGTGTATGCATGTAAACACCTATGTGTACATGTGGATTAGGTTGCGTGCACACACACACACACACACATATATATATATATATATATATATATATATATATACATGTGTGCGTGGATATGTGTGTAAGTATGAGTACACACATACACATGTTTGTGTGAGTGTGTATATATGTAGACGTTATGAACACAGGAAGTTTATGATTATGTATTGTGAGAATATGGTTGCATGTATTTTGTATCTGTTTTTTTCTACCTATTACAGTAACTTCCCTTTTATTCAATGGTTTTTCATAGTGTCTGTTGCCATTAATAGCCAACAAGAATGTGTCGTAGCTCTTCACTCAGACATTTGAAACTCTAAGTACTATAATGACAACTTTTGACTGTTTGTTCTAAATTATGACATATATAAATAATCCTCTATTTATCTAATATCGAGGTCTCATTCTTTTGTTATTACTTATTATTATTATTATTATTATTATAATTATATATATATATATATATATATATATAATTGAAAAAATTGGCGTCAACAAGGAGTATGGTTGACATTTATTTTTTAATCATTACAGTTGTTTCTACACAACATAGTTTTCCAGGCATGCAGGTACTTCATTATGCAACTGTTTCCCTTCGTTATGAGATCTAGTTGTGTTTCCTCAAGTGATATGTAAGTATTGTCTCTGTAATTTCAAAATGCTCAGTTTCAAGAACATCCTCTCTGTGTGTTATGGCCTGAATTTAATAGTAGTCACTGACTACTATTAAATAAATGTCCAACTGTACTCCTTGTTGACTCCAATTTATTCAATTATCTATTCACACATGGCAGATGCCAAAATGCAAACCTGGAAGTATGTATAATACTACTACTGGACAGCACAAGATAAATCTGAAGGTGAACGAGTTTTATACTGTACTTTACTACGTTCCTAACAGAATATTTCATAACTATATATAAATATATATATATATATATATATATATATATATATATATATATATATATATATATATGAAATTTAAGGTAAGTTAAAATATGTTTGTAACATATTTCAACTGATAAAGGCAAATGTATTGCAGTTATCATGGAGAAAATTTTTTTTTACCATAAATGAAAAAAAGAGTAAAAATAACATATCTGTCCAGTGCTGCCACCTGTCAGATTCCCAGACATTGATATTTGTAGCTTAATAGCCATTAGTTAAAGCCACGGCTTGATTAGGTTTGTCCAGCATTGCCTCTCTTTGATATTTCCCTTTGATAATGGCTAAGAAGCTAGAAACATCAATGTCTGGAATCTAACAGGCAGCAGCGGCAGGCAGACTTTCACACCTTTTTTTTTTACCATAAGAGAGAATCTTTTCTTCATGGTCACTGCAGTGAATTTGCCTTTAGCAGTTGAAATATGTTACAAACATATTTTAACTAACCTAATGTTCATGTATGCCTAAACACTGCTTGGCACTGATATTATTGTATAATATATATATATATATATATATATATATAAAAAAATCAAAATAAGCAACACGGATTTCAAAGATGGTTGCAGTACGCACGTTTCATGCTACTCCATTTATTTAAGTTACTTAAATTACTTACTTAAATAAATGGAGTAGCATGAAACGTGCGTACTGCAACCATCTTTGAAATCCGTGTTGCTTATTTTGATTTTTTTGATCACCTAGTTTTTGGAATAGTTTTTATATAATACCATACCATACTATATTCTGGTGCCTAAACATAAGTACCATATTCAATTTTTGAATCTAAATCTAAACCTTATATATATACATATATATATATATATATATATATATATATATATATATATATATATATATATATATATATATATATGAGTGGGTGGACAAATGAATGAAAGGCACTCAACACATTTATTGGGAGTTAGCATCATGCTTTGAAACTCGGAGTACCAAGGAATTTGAATCAAACTATTTTGATCCCTATATATATATACATATATATATATATATACATATATATATATATATATATATATATATATATATACATACATACATACACACACACACACACACACATAATATACATACAATAAAATTCTTCCTAAGCCTAGCAAGCTCAAGCCTGTTCATGTTGCTGATGATAATAAGGGTTTTATCTCTACACAAGACTGCTTCTAAAAGTGAGAATTCTGCATACAAACAATGTAAAACTTATGCCCCTATAAGCATGCATAATCCTCCTCCATCATATTCCCCTATAGGTGATGGGAGACAATAAAAGGAATATCAGTAGCACACTGGGTTCAAAGACTGGGACTGACCAATTGCATAACTAACACTAACCTTTGATTTTAGTTCATCTTCAATTATCACCTTAACTGTATACCTTACTGATATGCTCCATCTGGAGTTAACAAATGACAAGTGAACCTCTACAGAGTCTCTTGATGGGCTAGAAACAACAGCAGAATCTCTCTCGTATCACACCCTACCACCATAAAAAAGAACTATGGTCTTACTGATTGAACTAGTCCTAAACATGCATTTGTGGAGTGGTTGAGTTTGAAGTGCAGGTGAGCATAGCTTGAATATCTTTCATTTTAGGTCAGTTTGATCAGAGCTAACCAAATGCTAAATGAAAACACCAACTACACACCATTTGATGATACAATACAAAAGAAAAATAACAGGAAATACTCAGTTTGTTACTGCAAATTATTATTCTATTACTTAGGTTATTGGCTTAAAAATATCGTCATTCCAACTTTCAGAGACTAAACACTAGGAAACAAGATAATGTGAGAATTTTGAAATATTTTTCATTTGCTTATTCCATGTTAAAAAACAATGGTTTAGCTGAAGTCAGAGTATTATATATAATAAAAGAAGCTGTGTAAACTAGTTACATAGGACTTAAAATATTAATTACAAATGATGATTCTAATAAAAAAAAACAAATTAGTATAGGTTCCAGTTTTGATAGGAGCATAGTGTTAAGATATTGAGATAATATTTGGGGCGACTACACAATAAACTTAGATTACACTCTTTCTCTCCCTCTCTCTCTCTCTCTCTCTCTCTTTCTCCCTCCCCCCTCTCTCTCGTTGTTATTGTTTAGACCCAGGTCAACACTGAGCAGGCCAACGTGCCCTTCCAACATTCAATGCAGTATGGTACAACCTAAGAGAGACTTGGCTGCTATGCAGTCACTTAATTTGCTAGGGACAACAGCTAAATTTTCATCAAATCACACCCTAACACTCAAAAGAGAAAAGGAGACATTAGATAATGATGTCCATTATATTCATCAGAAAGATGAAATGATTGTGGCTAGAATGTGACTGATCATAGGTTAGCTTGGTTAGGTTCGAATTGGGATAATCAACATGAAAATCATGAAAAAACATTATTGCAATGTTTACATTATCTAGAATCAGAGTGATTTACCTAAGGCTATATATATTGTTAGAATATATATATATATATATATATATATATATATATATATATATATATATATATATATATATATATATATATATATATATATATATATTTTCAATTTTGCAACTCTAAAATATAAATGGAATGTACTTAGTAAAATCTTCAGAAAATATCCCAAGCTCTATATACTATTTATTTATTGCAAGCAAATATCTTTACCAATCACCATTCACTTTTCAAAAGACAGCTTAATTAACTTCTGAGTCAACCCACCAAGTTTTAGAAATAGTGTTTTATAAAAATAGCCTCTTAAAATATATCTTATTTGTTTTGCTTTTTCTTTATTAATTTTTTTTCTCTGAAAGACACGCAGAATATTAACAATCATTATCTGCAGCAAATGTTTTGTTTTATGATTTTTCATGAGCAAATTCACTGTATTAATAACAAGGTACAACTCTATGCCATCTGGAAAATCTATTTAATGCTATGCTAAAAATAAATATCTATTAAACATAACAGGTCCAGCTAATAATTATATTTTGAAAAAAAAAAAAAAAGAAAAAAATGAAATGTTATGGTTATGACAAGACATAAACAAAAGCCACATTGCCCTTAAATCATATATCATCTCAGAGCATATTGAACAATGTAGTCAGAATGGTTACAAATAGAACATCTTCCTTCAGAAGTCAACTGAAGCAAGGCTAACTTAGGGTAAGCAACAACAATACCATTTTAATGGTTTAATAAATTAGAAGAAACACAAAGAGACAAAGACAAAGATTGATGTAGAAATAACATCAAGATGGCCAAAGACAATTGAATAATATTAATGTTGTTGAGGAACTGCAATTGAAAGAGATGGCTATCATCACCATTTTTACTTCTGTTTTCTAGCTTGCTTGGGTTGGATGAGGTCTTTACCAGTAGAAAATTTTGCCAGTTGTTGCAGTCCCTTGTCACTTTCTTTCTGAGGTTTAGCATCCTGATATCAGTTCCACCATTTCTGTCCATGTCTTCCCCAACCCCCTTCTTCTACATAATCCTTCTACTTGGTACACTTGACACTTCTTTACCCAACTGCCATCCCCCATATACATCACAAGTCTACACCAACTTCTTCTATAAGACACTATATCTAATTCTGCTTTTATCCAGGTTTTCCCACTCATTTGTGCTCTGTTCTTCATGCTCAGTAACACCCAGCAAAGCATGATCACCACATTTCTTTCCAGCCTTTACACATTCTTCACAGTCAATGCCATATGATACAAGTGTCACATGCTTCACCTGAAGAGAGATCACTTTGTGGCCATTGGACAGTAAAATGTTTAGTAATATAAACTTTGGAAAAAGTTGAGTAAAAGTTCCCTAAGCTTTTCCATTCCATTCTTAATCTGGTTACTCTGCTATTGAGGCCCTCAACTCCACATGTATTTAGCTCACCTATACACTAAATATGGGGAGAAGAAAAAAAAAACTAAATAGCCCGACACAGTAGAGAATGGCATGTTCCAGAGAAGAGAATATTGGTTAACAGTGGTAAAAAGATAGAATCAGGCAATTAAGTATATTATAGTTTAGAACATTCCCAAAAGTTCACTTCATGTGAAACCTGGCTGAATCTTAGGCCCAGATTGACTTTGCCTTTTTCCTTCAAGAGTTTGATAACGTAAGTACAAGACAAAGTACAGTGGTCAATATAATCAATTAGAGCAATTGAAGGCAATGGCTGAGCATAATCACAGTTTAGACTGCCATATGATAATTAACTGCTTGGTTATCCAAATTCCTGCACTTAGTCCACTTAAGTTACTTCTCTGAACTCTTTTTAATCTCAGTTACAAAAATTATTCTAGACAAAAATATTTGAAGCTTTTTTTAATGTAAAAACTGTAAATTTTAATTTATCATCTAAATTTCACTTGTTTCTGTCATTGAACTGTGGCAATGCTGGTGCAAACTGAAGTGAATACTTACTTTTAAAGTTTGGTACTTATTCTCTCAGTCCCTAAGTTACAAAAATGTAAACAAACCAGCACCAGTTGTGAAGCAGTGGGTGTGGGTGGAGTGGGTAAACATAAACATTCAACCCCATATATATATATATATATATATATATATATATATGAATGACAGGCTTCCAAAAATTCACAAGTGTAGAAGACACATGCTCAAGGTGCTGCACAGCAGGACTGAGCCCCAAACAATATAGTTGCACATTGAGCTTCTTAATCACACACCCATGCTTGTGCATTTTCTTTTTTTTTCTTCTTCTTCTCTTTTGCTAATATCACTCATTAACTTGATAACATTATGCCAAAGCATGTTATCAACCTGGTATTATCTATTGTGTCCATTTTATTATAGTATGAAATAATATACTTTAAAACAATAATGGAGAAGAAGAAATTGAGTCCTAGCTAACACAAGATAAGTAAAGCAATGTCACAGAGATAGGTTATCAAAATTTAGTGAGCAGCCCACAAGATTTTCAGCAAGAGTATACAAATTGTTTGTATACATCCTGTCAAGCTGTTTGTCCCAGGCCAACCCTTATCAAACAGGTCTGTGGCCAAAGGCTCTTCGGCCTTAATCATTCCATTCTTTATTCAAACACAGATGCGATTTGAGGAAGATTTGGTTGCTATTTCCAGCAGGTTAAAGAACTGAGTAGATGCTTCTTCACTATTATGCATTCATGTAGTTCTTCCCTGTATAGAAAAGTGGAGTGGCAAATAAAACTGTGTTTTTTAAAACCAGTGATAATAATGAAAACTACAACAATAAGAACAGTGTATTATTACTTTCCATGATAGCCCAGAAGATGAAATTATCAGGATATTGTGACAGTAAATAGTGAACTTAAGGTTACATCCCTAAATATGAAATAGGATATATCTGAGAACCAAAACTATTCTGTCCTCAATACTTCATTCAACACACGTTTTGGATAGTGAGCCAGTTAAATCACAAAGGATATAATTATGAAGGCTACACTAAAACTGTTTTCCACATTATTATTCCAGCTTGTGTGACCATGCCATCAATAATGACTTCGATCATGTTTATTACTATTTTCAATACAGTTACACAAGATAAATTTAAAATATAGGAAACTAGAATTATTTCTAAATACAGAATTTGCATTGAACAACCTTGGTAAATTTTATTTCAATTTAATATTTGCTTTAGTAGTACAAACTGAAATTTTAGCCAGTTACATGAAACATGATCTTGTTGACATGTATATACATAGTAATCAAGAGAGATAACTAGCCTTTTGGGAGTTATTTCCCTTTATGTGACATAAAATATATAAAAACACTATAAAAACACGACAGTGTTATTATAAGAGTGTTACTAGACAAGCGATTAGGATGTTATGCTATAAAGCAAAGGGTCAGTGGTTCACAAATCTAAACTAGAGCTGCACAACACTCATTAACTAAATATTCAATATTAAACTGGTTCAATATAAGGAGCAAGCATATTCAGTTTCTAACACATAGGTACAAGTCCTCAAACTAAAGAGAAGAGTATAGTCAGTTATCAAAACCTCAGTTCTTGACAGTTACTTCATTTTTTTCAATGCCTCCCCCAGAAGGACAAAGGACAAAGTTGATCTCAACATATACTTTTAGAATGTGATGTGATGTAACTAAATGCTGCATGATATTTTGTCAATACCCTATTATTTCTGTCAATTTGCCATCTAGCTAGCATCTTATTGGATAACAGAAATTGATTTCACATTAGTTTATGGTGAAAGCAGCATAACGTGAATCTAATGCTCAATTCCAGTAAGGAGTTTCCTGTTATTTTAGTTAGCCACATCGTTGAATCTGAGCCCTGATTCTATGTACAACCTACATCTGTTAGGTAATGTGCAACAATTCATGCAAAACACAAACCACACAGAAAATTATGCAGAGTTCCAGTGTGACATATAAGACGGTTGCAACATCCAGTCACACTCATTAAATACAAATTTTTTACAACTTTCTTTGACTTTCAATTTACAATTACAGTCTTTCAGCAGTGAAGTAGCAGTAGAAAATTTTGTCAGTTGAGTATACTGAGGCAAGTAGAGACATATCTGAACCAGAGACACAGTAAAATGACTATAATAAGTAATGTTTGAATTTATGCTCTTGTCAGTTGTTCAGTACTATAAGTTCTCAACCATTGTAATGAGCAGATTCATCAACACCATTATTACCATAATTTAAAATTTGCTTTCCATGCTGGCATAGGTTGGACAATTTTATAGGAGCTGGCAAGTTAGAAGCCTATAACAAGCTCTACTGTCTGCTTTGGCATGAGTTCTATGGTTTGATGCTCTTCCTAATGCCAATCACTTTACAGAGAGGCTTGGGTACTTTTTATGTGACACCTGTAGAGATGAGGTCCCAAATAATTTACAAGACAAGACCCCTCTGCTGAATAATTTACAAGACAAGACCCTTCTGCTGAAAAGTGCCTGATGAGTGGTTAAAGTATGAGCAGAGGAACAGAAATTAGTGTATTGCAATAAAGGTGATAGCTAGCTAAATCAGTAGGAGAGAGAGCAAGAGACAAGAGAAAGGAAGAGAGATTAAGAGACGAGAGAGAGAGAGTGTGTGTGATGATGGTGAAAATCTGATGGGGCTACACTCAAGTTATAAGGAGGTATATCTAAGTGAAGTGGGACCAAGGACTGGATAGGGTGAGCGGATGGGTAAGTTCAGAAGATTGTAAAAAGAAAGTAGAAGGTAGAGGGTAGGGAATGTAGTGAGAGGAGAGAAATAGAGGAGAGGGTTATTAGGAGGATATGTTTTGGGGAAGGGATTGAACAGGGGTGATTGGGAGATCGAGGGAAAGGAGTACAGTAAATGGTGAGCACAAATAGGGGAAAAGGGGAGATACTAGGAAGGTGGGATGTGGAGAAGGGGTTTGTCAGGAACAGATATTCTGCAGGGTGGGGTGTGGAGTTATGGACACAAAGGACACACCCTAATGGCCTCAGTTTCACTTAGCTGAATGGGTCTTTTCAAATACAATTGTTTTGGTTCTTTGTCATCTCCTATGAGATGCTCAGCTTCTTTAGATCATTTTCCACCACTTCACCATATATCATTCTGTCTTCCTCTTCCACATGTTCCGTCCATATTTAGAGATCAGCAATTCTTTATGAAGCTATCTTCATCCATACATATCACATGATCATGCCAACAGTCTTCTTTCTTGCACACTACATGTAATGACTCCTATACCCAATTTTCTTTGCATGTTCTCTGCATTCACATCCCATGTTTTCCTACTATGTGGCATAGCTGTTCATACACAAGCATCATCCAACCCATGCTAGCATGGACAACAGACATTAAATGATGATGAAGATGATGATTTATATATACATATATATGTAATAATTGTCACAGAAGCAGTATTAAAACCGGAAGGTATCATTCATCACCACTCAAAGGTAGATGTGTTAAAACACAGAATACAGCATTATTTACAATAGAATATCTCATAAGGACTTCTGGTGCATATGAGAACTTGTGATTACATTGCTAGCAAGAGATACTCAACTACAGTTGCTACCAGAACAGCCATATCAGATGATTTTAGCATATCATGGCTTTGTCAATGGCAGATATTGCTGGCTAGAGACATGAGTGATTCTCTGGTCAATGATATACATAGAATCTCAGTGTCTCAACACAAAGATCCAGTATGCTAATTAAATACTAATTAATAGCGACAGAAGGAGTATTGATATCAAAAGGTTATGTAAATATATGCATATACACACAGACATATATATACACACACACACATTTATATATACATATAGATACATATATACACACAGATACATACACACACACACACACATATATATACATACACACACACACACATATATACATGTATATATATATATATAAAGCGTAAGCGTGGCTGTGTGGTAAGAAGCTTGCTTCCCAACCACATCGTTCCATGTTCAGTCCCACTGCATGGAACCTTGGGTAGGTGTTTTCTACTATAGCCTTAGACCACAGCCTTGTGAGTGGATTTGGTAGATGGAAACTGAAAGAAGCCTGTTGTATATATATATATATATATATATATATGTGTGTGTGTATGTATGAATGTATGTACGTATATATTTGTCTGAGTTTCTCCACCCCACCATCACTTGACAACCAATGTTGGCTTGTTTACGCCCCGTAATTTAGCGGTTTGGCAAAAGAAACCATTAGAATAAGTACGAGGCTTACAACGGAATAAGTATTGGGGTCAATTTCTTTCACTGAAGGCAGTGCTCCAGCATGGCCGCAGTCAGATGACTAAAACAAATAAAAAAAAATTAAAAAATTAAAGTAATATATATATATATATATATATATATATATATATATATATGTATATATATATATATATATATCAGTACATATTGTAAAGCTGAGTTTATGAGTGTGTGTGTGTGTGTTTGTGTGTGTGTGTTGCATCTATAGAAATCCACACCTTACAAGATAGCAAGCTGGGAGTCGCACCAATGGATTCCTGATGGTCGAAAATGCCGGGAATCGGCCATTCATTTTTTCTTTTTCTTCCTTCCTAACAGGTGAATTTTTACATTAAAAATAATTTTAAACAATTTTTAACAATTTTCAAGTCAGAGCATGAGTTAAGTCTCCTTCTAGCGACGGTGTAAAGACAGAGAGAGAGAGAGAGAGAGAAAGACAACAGATTTTTTTAATTTTGTCTTTTTAGTGAGTGATACACAATATAAACAATATTCTCCGTTTCTCCACAACTAATTTCCAAATTTGCTGAATCTGTTGCTCTACTTATAGCAAGTAGACACACTCCTTCGCAAACGATCAGCTATTATTTTGTAAACAATGTTACGAAACTGTTCATGTTTTTGAAAGGATAGATCTGACCCTCACATCTCTGCGGGAGAAGATAGCCCTCTCTATTCCTCTTACAAAACTTACGTCCGGGTACCAAATTTGCCTCAATTAATGGTATTACTCAAGTAATCTTAACTTCATCCTGTGCGAAGCTGGGCTATAGTGCTAGTATATATATATATATATATATATATGTTTATATATATATAAAATGAAGTATATTTGCCACTTAAATGTGGCTGACCCCGAGGGGTGGATGTTACTGTTGGTTTTAGCCCCAGGAGGACATCTCCTCCAGCTGGCTATCGACACACATCTGTGCCCTGTCTGTATTTGCCAAGGGAAGTTATCTTTCCCATCTTGATCTACGATACGTACGTACCCGAGTTTCAGGGTTATTTCCCTTCTTCAGCGTACGACAATTGCCGACCTTCGATGCAAAAGGCATCCCTTGGCAAATATATGTAACTTTCTCCAGTGAAATTATTCACTGATATCGAAAAAGTGAAAACAAGCAATGTTAAATCTCTGAACGAGGTATTAACAGTAACTGCACGATAAAGTGAAGTATATTTGCCACTTCAATGTATATATATATATATATATATATATATATATATATACATACATACATACATATATATATATATATATATATATCATCATCATCATCATCGTTTAACGTCCGCTTTCCATGCTAGCATGGGTTGGACGACTTGACTGAGGACTGGTGAAACCGGATGGCAACACCAGGCTCCAATCTAAATTTGGCAGAGTTTCTACAGCTGGATGCCCTTCCTAACGCCAACCACTCAGAGAGTGTATGTATATATATATATATATATATAGTGCAAAAAAACAATAACAAAAAAAACAAAAAAACAACAAGGTGAGGACGTGATATGGATAGTATTATTGGACGCTCAGGAAAGGAAAGAGAGAGTGTATGACGTTTCGGGCGTAGCCCTTCGTCGGAAAGATGGAAAGTTCGGAGAATGGAAGAACGGAGAAAGAGGAAAATGGTACCGATGCCCACGAGGTTACATTATGAAAAGACCGGAAGAGGAGGTGGTGGGGGAAAAGTTCTTTCTAAGATAGGAGAGTGAAAAAGGGAGATGAATATCTGTGCGTGTGCGAAAGTCTGCGAGTGTGTGTGTGATAACAGAACGTGTGTGTGCGTATGTATGTGTGTGTGTGTGTGTGTGCATGGTTTGGTGGTTTATCTGTTAGTGTGTTTGTGTGTGTGTGTGTATGACGTAGTGGAAGAAATTAGTAGCAGGACTGGTTAGTGGACGCTGTAGACAGTGTAGGTAGAAGGTCAACAGGTGGTTATTTGGGTGTGTGTGTGTTCGTGTTTGTGTGGGATTGTAGGTGTTAGGTACGTGTACGTGTGTGTGTGTATTTTGTATGTGCGCGTGTGTGTATGTGTATGTTTTCTGTGCGTGCGTGTGTGTTTGTGTGTATGTGTATGTTGTGTGTATGTGCGTTGCTGTGTACGTGTGTGTGCGTGCGTTTGCTATTGTATATGCGTGTGTTGTTTATGCCCATGTGTGTATGATTGTATGCGTGTCTGTGTGAGTGTGTAGTGTTGGTGAGAAGTGTGTGTGTATGTGGGTGTGTGCGTGTGTGTGTATATGTGTGGATGTGCGTGTGTGTGTGGGATTGTGAGTGTTAGGTACGGGTGTGTGTGTGTTTATGTGTTTCCGTGTGCGCATGTGTGTATATTTTTTGTGCGTGCGTGTATGTGTATATTGTGTATGTTTTCGTGCGTGCGTATGTGTTATGTATGTGAGTGAGTATTGTGTATGTGAGAGGTGTGTGTGCATGTGTGTATATGTGTGCATGTGTGTATGTGTGTGCATGTGTATGTGGCTGTGTATGTAGGCGTGCGCGTATATATGGGTGTATGTGTGTATATATGTGCGTTCGGCTATGTGTGTGTGAGGGCGCGTATGTATGTTTGTCATGTATGTGGGCGGTATATGTATGTGGGCGGTATATATGTAAGGTGTGTGGCTATGTGAAAAAGTGATATATATATATATATATAAATATATATATAGTACCGCTGCCGTAGTCTCCTTTAGAGAGACTTAGAAATATTAATAACTCTATTTCTGAAAACCAGTGGATAGATTCCACTGAAATTAGATAAATAACCTTCGAACAAATAGTCAGCAGCGCCGCCTGGCTGGAGCTTGGCTGCTCTGCATTGACAAGGGGCAACACCCTGAAACTAGTCTGCAGATGCCAAACCAGCAAGGGGAAACTGCTGACCTCCCCTGTTCGAAGGTTATAAAGGACACAGGTTTCGTGTGTCACATAGCTAGCTAGAGGCGATGGCTTCTTGGAGCTAATTCACGGCAGCTTTCGTCCTAATTTTGGGACTGCCATGTTGGCTTGGCGATAACTATTAATTTCCAGTACTGCTGCCGTAGTCTCCTTTAGAGAGACTTAGAAATATTAATAACTCTATTTCTGAAAACCAGTGGATAGATTCCACTGAAATTAGATAAATAACCTTCGAACAGATAGTCAGCAGCGCCACCTGGCTGGAGCTTGGCTGCTCTGCATTGACAAGGGGCAACGCCCTATATATATATGTGGTTCTAGGTAAATTCCACCATGGTATATTCCACCATGGTAAATTCCACCCATAGACAGACTTTCAATATAAGCTGCTCCTGCTAATAATCACCGTGGTTAGTTTCTCTAGACCATGGGTCAATACCTATGTTATTTAATCCGCCGGTCTCTGAAATCTTAAGAAGAGAGAGAAAGAGAGAAAGAGAGAGAGAGAGAGAGAGAGAGAGAGAGAGAGAGAGAGAGAGTCTGAAGTTGAGATAGAAAATGATCTTTATAGTCTACTTGTATTTATTGACATTATTGATATTATTTTTTATGCATTCTTTTTTTATTTCCATAATATCGTAACCCATATAATAATAATAATAATAATAATAATAATAATAATAATAATTTCACCTATGATGAAATTTACCTGGTGGAATTTACCATGGTGGAATTTACCAGTCACCATATATATGCACACGTTTATGAATTTGTATTGCAAGATTCCTGATGTGAAATCGTGTGTTGAAATAGATATTGTTGTATTCCAGGATGGTCATTCTTATTTTTTATGCCAAATAAACACATGAACTATATACTCATTTTTCACTCATTTATTACTATTCTTATTCTAACTCATGTCTATTGTCTGGAAATCTTTCATCACACATCTGTGACCTCCTCAGCAACACTTTCCATCTTCATGTGTGCTCTTGCTCTGCTTATTCCATTTTGTTCTTCTAGGACGTGTATCCTTATATGTGCATGCATCTGTCTTTGTGTGTAGGTGTACGTGTGTGTGTGTGTGTGTGTGTGTCATTGTTCTTAGTAGCACTATGACCCTTCCCTTAGCCCTGTCCCCTAACCCATTGCCACTGCTGTTGCTCTTGAAGCTGACTTTTTCTACCATTCTTGTAACTCACTATGTTTGTGTGTTCACCCATGCTGCTGCCATCATGGTAGTTGTTGTTGTTACCATTGTTGCTAGTCATGTTGTCGATATTGTTGCAGCTGTCTATGAAGTTACCATATGTGTGTCTGTATGTGTATATGAGTTCATTTCCTATGCTATTTGTATTCGTGCCTTTATACAGTCTTTCTTTATGTCTCTAATTTTTTTTTATATTTATCATAGGTATGTACATATATGTCTATTACACTGTTTGTATCAGGGGTTTGTTTGCTTTTTTCCCCTTCAGTCTTTAGTCATGTTGTGTGGTGTGGTGTGGTGTGGTGGTGAGGGTTATTCTATTTGTGTTTTCTGTTGAGGCTCGATCTGACTATTGCTATGTGTGTAGCCTTTGTGATCTAAGTGCCATGTCATTTCTATACGTTGAAAATACTTTGACCTGTATGCT
>NC_142933.1:59442666-59447666 GCF_046866305.1 Octopus bimaculoides | reverse complement strand
TATTCTTTCCAACTGTTCCTTAGCATTGAATAGGCATACATGGAAACACAACCTGGTCCTGAAGGTTATCCTCAATGCTATGAAGAACCAAATTTATCTCAACAACACTGAGAAAAAACTGTTGAAAGAACCATCTAGAGATTTTATTACCTTTGTGCGCTCATGTCAGTGGATCCGTTTCAAGAAAAAGAACAAGAAATTTCCTGTAAGAGATGAAAAGTGGAACGACTATTGGGAAGTGACTGCAGATTTACCTGGGTGCCAAGCATTCTTTCCTATCACAGTTATGGAAAAACCGGACATTTTAATGTGGTGTGAAAGAAGGAAAGTTGTAAATCTAGTCGAGTTAACGGTTCCTCATGAAGATAATATGGACGCCATGCGGGCTCAAAAGATTGACCATTATGTAAACCTCCTCGAGAAATGTGAAGACGCAGGCTGGAAAGCGGAACATTTTCCAATCGAAGTTGGATGTAGAGGGTTTGTAGGACACAGTATGAGACGACTGTTGTTATCGTTAGGCCTTACTCATCGTAAGGTAAATACCACCATGAGTGATATCCAAAATACAGTGGAGAAGGTTAGCCACTGGATTTGGTTAAAAAGAGACGATGAGCAATGGCTAGAGAAATATTGAGCTTTGTTTTTAATAACCAGTTGATCTAGCAAGCGGGGGCCTCATATCGGTGAGGGGGCCGGTGCGCATTGATGCCGTCGAGAGGTAGGCCCCGAAACAGCACGCATTCTCTCCTGATGACCCCATACACTTGCTGGCTTCCGGTATGCGGAGTTCTCGACTGGTAGCACTTGCATGTGTGAGTTGTTTGCAAGACATATATATATATATATATATATATATATATATATATATATATATATATATATATATATATATATATACATATATATATATAATCAGGCAATAATCGGACAGCTCTACATCGGCAAGAATTGAAAAAATATGGAAAAAATGAAAGGGGTACAGTGAACTTACCGTGAGGAGTGGAATATCCAACGTTTTGGATTCAATCTCCTTCGTCAGTGGGTAGAGAAAAAGAGAAGAAAAGGAAAAAACGGTCAAACAGAGTTTACATCCTCTCAGCTTGAAAAAGTGGCTGCAACTGATAATGGATGCAGAATAACACAGGCTGCTAACGTGAAACAGAAGTTATAGGAGAGGGCATGCAGAAAGGAGAAGGGTAGGGGTGATAGAGAGAGTAGAGGTAAGAAAATAGGGAATGTTGCAGAGAGTGTGTGGAATGAGAATTAAAAACAGTAAAAAAGAATTAAGAGGGGGTGAAAGGACGAAAGGAAAAATGTTCATTCATACCTGTTGCGGACATAGTGCCAAGATCAAATATGAGACATTGCTCCTTTCGTTTCCTAGAGAATGGTTCACAGTGTTGAAGTGGGTGGCAACAGGTTGGCCTGGCATACGAAGCATTATGCTTCTGATGTGTTTGCAAAAATGATCCTCAAGGCGTCGCTCTGTTTCTCCAATGTAAAGAGCACCATAGAGTTTGCATACAATACAGTATATGAGATTTGCCAAAGTGCAACAGAAGTGATGTGTTATGTGATATTGCTTCTTGGATCCAACGATGATGGTAATATCATTGATGTAGGGGCATGTGTTACATTGTCGGTGAGAACATTTAAAGGTTCCTGGTTGTGCGGAGATGGGAGCTGCGCAGCTTCTAACAAGGAGATTTCTAAGACTCCTATCTTTTTTAAAAGACAGGAGAGGAGGTGTGGAAAGGAGAGGAGGTGTGGAAAGGAGAGGGGTGGTTGTTGGGTCAGAAAGAAGAATGCAAAAGTTGTGGGTAATGAAGGATTGAATTCAAAACGTTGCATATTCCACTCCTCATGGCAAGGTCACTGTACCCCTTTCACTTTTTTACATATATACAAACATAAATATATATACATACATAAATAATATATATTCTTTTACTTGTTTCAGTCATTTTAACTGTAGCCATGTTGGAGCATTTTAGTCGAAGAAATTGACCACTGGACTTATTCTTTGTAAGCCTGGTACTTATCCTATCAGTCTCTTTGCTGAACCACTAGGTTACAGGGATGTAAACACACCAACATTGGTAAGGTATTGGCGGGGTGGACAAACAAACATACACACACACACACATAACGGATTTCTTTCGGTTTCCATCTACCAAATCTACTCCCAAGGCTTTGGTTGGTATATATGTATATGTATATATGTATGTCTTATATCTTGGTGTTGGATACATAATTTAATGAAGCAGCAGGGAAAGAAAGTATTTACATAACACAATACAGTTACTATTACACGGGACTCAACGCTCTGTATCAACAGCTCACAGTGAATTCCTTCCTCTCAATTGTTTATGGTTCTTTATTTTATAGCAATGTGTCAGTCCACCTTTAGTCACTGGTGGTGGAAGTCGGAATCCTTCCACAACCTCTCCCCTTTTTAGAATTAGTCTCCTCTTTTGAGAATTAAACTCCACTTAGAATTTTAATATCTCTTACGCTTAGGGTTCAATTCCAGTGTTTCTGTTCTTTCTTGTTTTCTGGTGCTAGAACATAGTTTTAAATTGTTTGGGTGTCAGTATCTCAAATGTGTTGTACAATACTTCCATAGGGATTTCATTTCTCATGACTATTTTTTCCATGAATCGCTTTTTAAGTTGGTTAATATGTCTTTTATGTTTGACATTTTTTCCTTTTACCTGAAATATCATTCTTCCAATTTTTTTAATAATCGCACTGTCATCCCAGCTTTCTTTACCATATCTATAGGTTTCAAAAAATTCTTTGTCACCTAGCTTGAAGAATTTTGAAGTATATTTGTTGTTCACATTTTTTCTATTTTCACTCAGTATCAACTTATACAAATTGGATCTGATCTTTCCAGCAAACATCAATTGTGGGTGACATTCCAGACAGGGTATTCAGATAAGGTGTTATTCAGTACACACTTGAAGGAGATTGAATCCAAAACGTTGAAGTGTGAAGTCGTCCATTATTTCATTGTTTGCCTAATTTAATGCCCTCTTGAAAGTGTCAACAAAATGCTTTGCTTGTTTATTTGACCTAGGATGATACAGTGGAGTGGTAGCATGTTTGATGATGAACATTTTACAAAATTTTCTGAACTCATCTGAAGTAAACTGAGTTCCATTATCAGACACAATGGAATCAGGAATACCATATCTGGTAAACAATTCATGTAAAAACTCACAGTAACCACAGATGTTGGCTTTTTACACTTATGCACTTCAGGCCACTTTGAAGAACAGTCCACTACAACAAAGTAATATGAACCCTTAAGTGGACCTGCATAATTAACATGCAGTCTGGACCATGGAATATCTGTTTTTGACCACGGTTGCCATTTAGTGGTGGATGCTTTTGCAGCTAGGGTACACTCTCTGCATGCTTTCACTAGTTCTTCAATGTCACGGTCCATTGTTGGCCAATATACATAATTTTTCATTAAAGACGTCATCCACATCGCCACTTTTATATCCTGGTGTTGGATATATAATTTAATGAAACAACAGGGAAAGAATGTATTTACACGACGAAATATTATTGTTATTACACAAGACTCAACACTCTCAATCAATAGTGCACAGTGAACTGCTTCCTCTCAATTTCTCATAGTTCTTTCATAACAATGTGTCAGTCCACTTTAGTCACTTGGGGGTGGTCAGAATTCTTCCACAACAGTATGTATATGCGTGTATATATACATATACATATATATATATATGTGTATGTGTATATATATTTATATATATATGTATATATGTATGTATATTTATATATTTCAGGAAAACGAACCGGCAAGTGTGTTAATTAACAAGGCATTAAAACAAAATGACTCCTTTGACACAATAATCATCATCCTCATCCAGTGTTTTAAATCCGGGTTTTGTCCCCATTAACAGGGGTGGTTGGATCTACCTCAATGCCATAGCAACTGCCCTTCACCATCATGCCATCTTGCACGGTTTTGGGTGTCTTTGCTTCTCAAGCCAATCCTCCCAATCTCCTCCTCCACCTATCCCCTCCATGTTTTCCTTGGTCTACCTCACTTTCGCAGTTCATTTACCTCAAACTCAAGCACCCTCCTCAGAACATGTCCATACCACCACATTCAATTCACCCTTGCCAGCCGTTCCATCGATTCCTCCAACCCCAGCATCCCCATCAAGTCCTCAATCCTCAACACATTTTTCTCACCATTGCTCTCTCGCTCCTTCTCAACAGTGTCATCACTCTCTCCCTCAGACACCATATCTCACTTCTATACAGCATTGCAGCCCTCACAAAACTCCTATAGACCCTTCCTTTAATCTTCAATGATAACCTTTTCCTGACGAGATGAATGGGCCCCTTAATATGTCCCTAACGTCAAAATTGCAATAGGTAATTAACCAGTTATTTTCAAGTTGTGGATTCTATTTGTCATGTCACCCACAAACAGCTTTTATAGTGAAGAGAAATAATATGAGTGGTTTAAATGGCTTTATAGTGGTTTTAATTGTTTATAATATATCCTCCATAATGTATTTTTACATTACTTTTTAACTATATATATATATATATATATATATATATATATATATATATATATATATATATACACATAATTTTTCACATCTGGCCGCATAGACTTTTCCATTTGTTTTCCTGTCTTGTTTCCTTTTCCCTTTGTTTTCCTGTCTTGTTTCTTGTTCGCCACTACATTCCTCCATGGCACAGGTTTAATTTGTGTATATAAATTTATTTTGCGGTCCATGGGAAGAGCCATTTTAACGATGCGTCCTGCCCAACTCTTCGAAACGCCGGTGTTAAAACGGGGGTAGCTGATGAAGGAAAATGTTCTCTATGTGGCTTGTGTGTTTTCTGTGCTCTGGTTATTATTGTTTTCTTGTCTGCGTTTTGTTTGCGCTGTCCTGTACCCAGGTGTGCACCTATATGTACAGGTAGACGTGGGTGTGCGC
>NC_142933.1:59354074-59442166 GCF_046866305.1 Octopus bimaculoides | reverse complement strand
GGAGAAAAACACGGAGAAAAAAAATTGAATTGGGAGACAAGGAGAAAAACACGGAGAAAAAAAATTGAATAGTGTTCAGTCAACGGTCAATCATAATATATTTATATATATATATATATATAAATATATATATATATATATATATATATATATATATATATATATATATATATATATATATATATAAATATATGTATATATATATATATAAATATATGTATATATATATATATATATATATATATATATATAAATATATGTATATATATATATATATATATATATATATATAAATATATGTATATATGTATATATATATATATATATATATATATATATATATATATATATATACATATATATATATATAAATATATGTATATATATATATGTATATATATATATATATATATATATATATATATATATATATATATATATATATATATAAATATATATATATATATATATATATATTTATATAAATATATATATATATATATATATATATATATATATATATATATATATATATATATAGTTAAAAAAAACAATAACAAAAATACAAAAAACAACAATGTGAGGACGTGATATGGATAGTATTATTGGACGCTCAGGAAAGGAAAGAGAGAGTGTATGACGTTTCGGACGTAGCCCTTCGTCGGAAAGATGGAAAGTTCGGATAATGGAAGAACGGAGAAAGAGGAAAATGGTACCGATGCCCACGAGGTTACATTATGAAAAGACCGGAAGAGGAGGTGGTGGGGGAAAAGTTCTTTCTAAGATAGGAGAGTGAAAAAGGGAGATGAATATCTGTGCGTGTGCGAAAGTCTGCGAGTGTGTGTGTGATAACAGAACGTGTGTGTGCGTATGTATGTGTGTGTGTGTGTGTGTGAGTGCATGGTTTGGTGGTTTATCTATTAGTGTATTTGTGTGTGTGTGTGTGTATGACGTAGTGGAAGAAATTAGTAGCAGGACTGGTTAGTGGACGCTATAGACAGTGTAGGTAGAAGGTCAACAGGTGGTTATTTGAGTGTGTGTGTGTTCGTGTTTGTGTGGGGTGGTAGGTGTTAGGTACGTGTACGTGTGTGTGTGTATTTTGTATGTGCGCGTGTGTGTATGTGTATGTTTTCTGTGCGTGCGTGTGTGTTTGTGTGTATGTGTATGTTGTGTGTATGTGCGTTGCTATGTACGTGTGTGCGCGTGCGTTTGCTATTGTATATGCGTGTGTTGTTTATGCCCATGTGTGTGTGATTGTATGCGTGTCTGTGTGAGTGTGTAGTGTTGCTGAGAAGTGTGTGTGTGTATGTGGGTGTGTGCGTGTGTGTGTATGTGTGTGGATGTGCGTGTGTGTGTGGGATTGTGAGTGTTAGGTACGGGTGTGTGTGTGTTTATGTGTCTGTATGTGTTTCCGTGTGCGCGTGTGTGTATATTTTTTGTGCGTGCGTGTATGTGTATATTGTGTATGTTTTCGTGCGTGCGTGTGTGTTATGTATGTGAGTGAGTATTGTGTATGTGAGAGGTGTGTGTGCATGTGTGTATATTTGTATGTGTGCATGTGTGTGTATGTGTATGTGTGTTGTGTATGTGTGTGTGTGTGTGTGTGGTTTTATGTATGTGAGGGGTGTGTATGTGTGTGTTTATGTGTGTGCGTGCGTATGTGTGCCAGGTATGTGTGTTATTTTGTGTGTGCACTCCTATGTGTATGTGTGTGCATGTGTATGCGGCTGTGTATGTAGGCGTGCGCGTATATATGGGTGTGTGTGTGTGTATATATGTGCGTTCGGCTATGTGTGTGTGAGGGCGCGTATGTATGTTTGTCATGTATGTGGGCGGTATATATGTAAGGTGTGTGGGTATGTGTGCGTGTAGGTAGGGGTGAGATAAAAAGTGGAAAAAAGTAGTGAGTGTAATAACAAGAGAATAATGGATATAATGTAAAGGGGACGAGGGGGGGTAAAAAAATAAATAAATAAATAAATAAAGTAAAGTGTTGCAGGGACGTAAAGTGGAGAGTCATAAGGAAGAGAGGGCTGCGTTGAGTCCGAAGGGGAAAGAAGAATTAAGGTTGAAAATGTAGCGTTGCTCCAAGTGGAGTCGCGAGGGAGTGGACCCATGGTGCAGGGCGAGGCCAAAGACGGAGATGTTAGAGGGAGAGTGGTTGGGTAGTTGGAAGTGACGGCCGACGGGGGAGTCCGAACCTAGCCGAACGTCCCTTTGGTGTTCGGTGAAACGGTCGGCCAGCCGGCGGCCCGTCTGCCCCACGTAGAGTTGGTTGCATAGGGTGCATTTGATGCAGTAAATAAGGTTGGGGGAGGTGCAGGTGAAACTGTGTGGAATGTGAAGTGTTTGTAGGTTCGATCCGGTGACAGAGGTAGTGTTGGTGATGAAGGGGCAGGTGTGACAGCGGGATCTGGAGCACGGGAAGGAGCCGGGTGGGGGTGGGGAGGAAGAGGAGAAGGTACTGCGGACCAGTAGATCGCGTAGGTTGCGGGCGCGTTTGAAAGCGGATAGGGGTGGGTTGGGGAAAATGGGGTGGGTAGTGGGATCGAGCTGGAGGCGACGGAAGGCCCGTAGGATCCTCCGACGAAGGGGTAGGGTGGCAGGGTGGAAACGGAGTGGGAAGGGGGTACGGTTAGGGGATTGGTGTGGGGGAGGAGAGAGGGCGGTGGTGCGGTCGATTCGACGAGCGCGGGCGAGGGCGGATTGGACAAGGTGGGAGGGGTATCCTAAATATATATATATATATATATATAAATATATATATATATATTTATAAATATATATATATATATATATAAATATATATATATATATATATATATAAATATATAAATATATATATATATATATATATAAATATATATATATATATATATATATATATATATATATATAAATATATATATATATATATATATATATAAATATATATATATATATATATATATATATATATATATATATATATATATGGCATAACTACAGATTTCTGCCACCCGCCCGACTTTGGATGATCGTAACTTTCAGAAATGGATATTTTTTAATGAAATTTTCTTCCGATATGTGTAGAATGTACCGAATGTACAAAATTTTGGGGGAAAGTGTTTAAGGAGGGGGTGGGGAAATTTCGGAAAATTCACCGGAGTCCAATTCGTCTTAACTTCCAGGAAAATGGATATTTTTAAATGAAATTCTCTACAAATATACCTCGGACTATGTAGATTCCAAGGATATAGGAATTTTCGGGGAAAACAATTGGGGGTTTTTTTGAGAACTGTTCCTCACTCGTGGGTGTTTCATAACAAGTCCATATTTGTTTCATTTACTCCGTTTTGTGCGTTTGTGCATTCGTAAATTTCTACTGAAGCGCGCGAAATCCCGTAAACTGAGGCAGCCGTAACGCGGGGATGCATATATATATATATATATATATATACACTTACGCATACACATGCATCCCCGCGTTACGGCTGCCTCAGTTTACGGGATTTCGCGCGTATGGAAAATGTGAAGTATGATCGTTAATTTCGGGATGCGAGCTGTAATTTCGCACTTACGGAAACTCATATCGCATAGTGTGAAATTGTTAACAATTTAAAACTACACTTTTTTCTTAGCTCAATAGTCACTTGCGTTTTAAGATTAATTTAGTTAACGATTTGGAAAAGTATCATCACGTTACACACATACACAATTGTATATATAATGTAGATAATGTGAGTATATATTCAGTTGTAGGCGCGATAAGGTAAGTGGATAGCGGTCCGTAAAAATTGTGAATTGGCGTCCCTCGAGAGTGCTAGAAATGTTTGCTAAATACATAGCTATCAGCTCCCGTCCGAAAGTGCTGTAGCGAGTTTCAGCTGGTTTAAGCTGCTGAGAGAAAAGGCAAGAGGCTGGAGTTGTTGCTGGTGAAATTGCTGTAGCACCGCGCCTATGGCAGTGTTGGGTGCATCCGCTACAAGGGATAGCTGAGCGTCCGCGATATAGTGGGTAAGAAGCGATGCCTGAGCGAGTTGCTGCTTTGCTGTGTTGAAGGAGTCAAGTTGGGTGGAGTTCAACGCTATCGGCTCATTCCTCTTTTTCCTATTCCGAAAAAGCGTGTTTAGCGGATATAGGATTTCAGCTGAATGAAGAACGCAGCGCCGATAGAAGTTGAATAGTCCCAAGAAATGTCGGAGCTGACGTAACGAGGTGGGTAGAGGTAACTTCTGCAATGCGTTCACCTTGTCAGGCAGTGGCGATATGTCTTCAAGGCCGATGCTGTAACCTAGGAAGGTCAAAGAAGATGCGCCGAAAACACATTTGGTAAGTCTTGAACCGCTCGAACAGCTGATGTACATGATGGAGATGTTCGTCGGGTGAGGCACTAGCTATCAAGATGTCGTCGATGTACGCATAGACAAAGGCTAAGTCTCGGACGACTTCTATGAACCTTTAAAATGTGCTGGCTGAATTCCGTAAACCAAATGGCATAGTGAGGAATTCGAAGGCGCCAAAAAGAGTGATTACGGCAGTCTTTGGAATATCCTCTGGATTCACAGGAATCTGACGGTATGCCTTAACCAAGTTCAGTTTGGCGAATACTCTGCAGTTGTGGAGAGATGACGCAAAATCCTAAATGCGGGGTATTGGGTACCGGTCTGGCACTGTGATGGAGCTTAATCTCCTGTAGTCACCAGTGGGCCGCCAGTCCCCGGAACGCTTGGAACCATGTGCAAGGGCGACACCCAGGGGCTATTGGAGGGGTGGATGATGCCCAACTAGAGCATATCGTTAAATTCAGCCTTGGCTGCTTTTAGCCTCATTGAGGAGAGGCGGCGAGGGCGAGAAAAAACCGGAGTACCTTTAGTTTCGATGAAATGGGTGGTGGTGTGAGTTAGAGCAGCAGTAAAAAATTTGGGTTAGTCAGCTCCGGTTATGAGTTTAAGAGTGCATGGTATGGGTCGTCCGTGGCATCGATGAAAAAGACTGGACTAACCGCAGGGGTTAGTGACATTTTACCAAGGATAGAAAGTTCTGTGGTTGCGTCCCATAAGCACTGAGTGCGCATGTCCACCAGCAGGTGGAAGTGGCGCAAAAAGTCTGCACCTAATATTGGGTAAGGGAGATCTGCGACGGTAAAAATCCACGTTGGAATCTGGCCGAAAGTTGGAATCGGTGAATGGTTCACCACCTGTTGAGTCACTCGTGATAATAGCTGTTTATCCACTAGGAGTTTTAACAGCCAGATACTGCAGGCAGCACCTATACCTACAAGGCAGCGGGCGTGGGATATTTGGTCTGTTACGAAAAATGCACGGTTAGCTGCTGGCTGCTGCAGAAAATGTGCCGTGCTCAATTCTCTGGTTGGTCGTTTCCCTGTCGAGAAAAAATAGTGTTGGGTACATTTACGTGCTGAAGCTCCAAACTTGGCATGGTACCAGCGCATGGATGAATGAGCAGAGGACGAGCGACGGCGAGGCGAAAAGGAACGCCGTCTGGGTGAACGTGATCTGGAAGTGCGAAGGAGCTGCACTTTTCTCGTTAATTCAGTTATCGCCTTTAGGATAGCAGCCGAGGCAAGGTCCTTAGTGGAAACTGATGCTACTGGTACGTGTGTGGAGGTATCCAGTGGTACTAGGGTCAGCATGGTGGTGTTGCTGGTACACTCTATGATTCTGTCGACGGTGGAGGCTATTTGCTCGATGAGAGTCGTCTCCACTATAGAGGCTAGGATGGCTTGGACGTTAGAATGCAACCGGGGAAAAAATAGTTGTTTCAATAAAGTACTATCAGCAGGTGCATTTTGGGCCAATTCCTTCATGTGATGCAGAAGTTGCGAGGGTTTACGGTCGCCCAAGTGCTCGTCATTGACGAGGGTTTGAAATTTTCTTTCTTCCGACAAGGAGATGTGTCAAAGGATCTCCTGCTTAATGCTCCTTTTCATGGCATCATGTGGGGGCTTAGTTATCAGGTCCCTCACAGTGGCTGTCAGGGATGATGGTATTGTGTCAAGTAATATATGGAGCTGTTGGGCTTCAGAGGCACTATTGTTCACGGCAAACGTCGATTCGATCTGTGCGAACCACACTTTCACATCAGGTAAGGAACTGTTATTCATGGTGAAATGTATAACAGAAAGATGTCAATTACTGGGGAAAAGTTTGTAAAATGGTGTGCGACCGTGCTGTTAGATTTAACAGATAGCTCAGGCAGCTGTGTTGTGTCCACGTGGAGTATTCAAAATTAGCACACACATGTAGCTTGTGAAATAGCGTCAACGTTTGTGAAGAAAGACAAAATGGCGATGAGACGCATGGCATATGAATTCACATGTGCAAGAGCAAAAAAGAATATTTGGCTATTTCCCAAACAAAAATTTTGTTTTAGCTCGACTCAGCTACAAGAATAAAAGTTAATTATTTATTGGTGGAGGGGGGAGGGGGCAACATCCTAGTAACAGATTGTTCGTATATGAAAATGTGTTGGTGTAAGTGCGGTGTGTTTGTAAATGATTTTGGTGTGTGTTTACTTAACAACACACATTTTTCTTTGAACAAGGCATCCAACGAACCATATATGTATATATTTTTTTTATACCGGGGTCACCATTTTATAGCAGAAGTCGTTGAGTGTTCAACTGCTCGTTATTAAATGGGAAAACAGTTAGTTTGTGTATAAATATATTGTTTATTCTGTGTTCACCTTTTGTGAGGGAAGCATGTAGTATGATACAAAAACGTGTGTTTACATACAAAGGAAGTTTTGATTTTTGCTTTTGTACTGAAAGAAATAACATATAATATTTGTATTACAGTATGTATGTGTGTAACGAGAACAGTCACTTTGAGAATATGTGTGTGAGAAAATATATTTGTTTATGAACCATATATCTTGTGTCGAGGTGAATAGACATGTGAGTTGCAGGTGGGAGATTGCGCGTGGTGCTACAGAGAAGGCATGTGTCTTTGACTGAAACTGAGAACTTCTACTGTGTAGCTCAGAACGAGGTCGCTGTATCAAAGCGAGGCTAGATGCCTCATCGATATATTCATCTGCTGTGCAGGTCGACTCACATATTACCATGTAATATGTAGCTTTGCTATAGGGCTTTCCTATAAGTAGGTTATCTCCCTTGGCTAGGCGGCGCTCCATGTAGACAATTAAATTTCCGCAGACTATCCACGCTATTGTTATTGTTTTACGTCTTATCATGGATATAAAGCAGCTCGATGATTCAGCTATCGAAGTACTTACTGTGCCTGAGTTAAAGAAATATTTAAGATTATATGGACAGTATGTTACTGGAAGAAAGGCGGACTTGATTGAAAGGCTGAAAGGTATAAAAATTATGTCGATGAAGAATGTCAACAAAGTAAATTCATCGGACGATAAGTCTGAAGTATCGGACGATACTTCAGACAGGAATAAGCAGAAGCTTATATCTCCTCTCGGTGAAGTATTGCCTGATCCCAATCTGCTTTCAGCAACCATTCACTGATTTGGCCATGAGCATGATGAGGTGTAGAAGAGGTAGGGACAGTCACACTATAAAGTCTAATAATTAGAGGAATATTAGATTCAATGCTGTAAATTTATTATTTAATCAAAAAAACACACACACACATATAAATATATATATATATATATATATGTCAGGTCGCTCTTCAGTGCTACTGGTAACACGTAATCCAGTACAACCTGTTGCATGGTCGGGTCGTCGGCGACTAAACTGGCAACCCCACCAGGCTTGCTTGGTGAGGAGGGTGTTGTTGGACACCCTGCAGGACGAAAAATAAGACCTGTCAAAGGGCGGATGAACTCCTGAACAGTCAACGACCATCCAACAAAATGTCTGTAAATATGTATATATATATATATATATGTATGGGTGTGTATATGTGTGTGAATGTCTGTAAATATGTATATATGAATAATTTTAATTTTATATATATACTATTTTTTATCTTTTATATTTTATTTATATATATATATATATATATATATATATATTTTTTTTTTTTGATGAGCTGCTCCACATCGGTCACCGGAGTGATATTTGTTCACTTTACAGAGTGTCTGAGTGTCGGTTAGGTGTGTGGAATGGGACGGCTTACCTCATGGGCAGGTAGAAGCTCTTTAACCTTGGTTGGTAATCTACCTAGGAGAAGGAAATCTCCGAAATAAAACCTGAGGCCTTGGAAATTCCTGGTTTTGTCAATTCTCTTGTCACACCGGTGAAAGTCTTCTTGGGCTAATAAGTGGGGGTAGTGCAGTGCAAGCTACACCCACTAAAAATTATTCATCTGCACAGGTACTTCCTGTACTCCAAATCTTAGTAAAATCATTCAATTGGTTGGTTGGCAGAAACCTAAAAATGCACCTGTAACTTATTTTAAAATGTCTGAAACAAATTCAGTAAATGGCAAAAAAGGCTTGGGAACATCAGGGGAACAGGTCTGGCCCGGCAAGTGTCCCAGTGTATCACAGGCTGGACCCGGTCGTCATCCTGCCACTGTGGTCAAACAGTCCTCAAGAAAAAGTAAAAATAAACATCGTTTGAATTTTGGCTGTTGGAATGTGCGCACACTTCTTGATGATAATTTCACGAAGAGGCCAGAAAGGCGTACTGCACTTATTGCATGTGAGCTAAAGAAATATTCCCTTGATATAGTTGCTCTCTCTGAAACTCGTCTCTCTGGTGAGGGTCAAGTAATGGAATCTGCTTATGGATATACTATCTTCTGGAAAGGCCTACCTAAGGGTCAGCGTAGAGAATCTGGTGTTGGGTTTGCTCTCAAGAATACATTAGTGTCCTCCATTGCAGAGCTTCCAAGTGGTATATCTGACCGGATCATGTCATGCCGTATCAAACTGACAAAAGGTAGGTTTCTTACCGTTGTCAGTATTTATGCACCAACAATGTCCCATTCTGAGGAAACTGTGGGACAGTTTTATGACAATCTAGCAATATTATTGAGGAAAGTACCAATTTCTGACAAGCTGGTCATTTTGGGAGATTTCAATGCAAGAGTTGGAAGGGACTATGTTTCATGGCCTGTTTTAGGTCGACATGGGATTGGAAAATGCAATAGAAATGGAGTAGCTCTTTTGACGTTTTGTACTGAGAATGATCTGGTTGTCACCAACACTCTGTTTAAGCAGAAAAATAAATATAAAGCCATCTGGATGCACCCAAGATCTAAGCACTGGCATCTCATAGATTATATTTTGATTAGGAAATGTGATATGAAAGACGTTTCTAGCGTTCGGGTCATGAGAGGGGCAGAGAGCTGGACTGACCATCATCTACTGCGTGGCAAAATAGATTTTTCGATAAAACCTAAAAACCGACAGTCTGGTCCTAAGATACCCAAAAAGTTAAACGTTGCAAACTTTAAATTATCAAGCAACTTGCAAAGATTCCACGACGCTATAGAAAGTATTAATCTTGACCCAAACAATTTATGGGAAGATTTCAAAACAAAAGTATTTCAGGCTGCAAGTTCGTCAGTGGGATTTAAATCTCATAAATCCAGAGATTGGTTCTCAGATAGATCAGCAGAAATTCATGATCTACTTTTAGAAAAACAAAACTTAGGCAATACACTGCTCTCTCAGTCATTGAATCCCAACTCAAATGAAACTTACAGAAAGCTGAAAAGGAGGGTGCAAACTGCTCTAAGGAAAATTAAACAGGAATGGTGGAATGATAGGGCAAAAGGGGCACAAGAAGCAGCTGATAGAAATGATGCCAGTTGTTTGTATTCTTATGTTAGGGAGGTATATGGTCCAAAATCTTCTTCAGTAGCTCCAGTGAGAACAGAAGATGGATGTTTTCTTCTGACTGACACCGCTTCTATTCATAAGCGTTGGGTAGAACATTTCTCTGCACTTTTGAATAGACCATCATCCGTTAATATGAGGACGATAGAAAAAATTGAACAACTTCCAGTTATAGAAGAGATGGCATCTGAACCAACTCTAAATGACATTTATTTAGCTATGAATAAGCTGAATAACAACAAGTCTCCAGGATCTGATGGAATCTGTGCAGAAGTCTTGAAATATGGGGGTGACAAAATGATGGAACTCTTAAATATTTTAATTTGTCACTGTTGGAGAAGTGAGAAAGTGCCTCAAGACTGGATTGATGCCATTCTTGTCTCCTTATATAAATCGGGGCCAAAGGATCTGTGTGGTACGTGGGATTTCCCTTTTGTCTGTGGTTGGAAAGGTGCTCGCCCGCATTTTGTTAGAACGTTTAAATACCTTTATAGTTCCAAGTATGGTGTCTGAGTCTCAGTGTGGTTTTCGTTCCTCCAGGGGCACAGCTGATTGTATCTTTACTGTCAGACAATTACAGGAGAAGTGCATTGAACAGAATCTTGCTCTGTACCATTGCTTTGTTGATTTGAGCAAAGCATTCGATACTGTTAATCGAAGTGCTCTGTGGCTAATTCTGGGGAAAATTGGTTGCCCAGAAAAGTTTATAAACATGGTCAAGGCTTTGCATCAGGATATGAGAGCTAGGGTTAATTTTGGTGGTAGGCTTTCTGAATCTTTTGCTGTGGAAAATGGAGTAAAGCAGGGAGACCTTGATGCACCCACCCTCTTTGCAATATACTTTGCCGTTGTGGTGTCACATTCCTTTCAAAACTCTGAGGAGGGTATCTACATAAAATATCGAACAACGGGGAATGTTTTTAATTTGACCCGACTGAAGTTTAAAACGAAGGTTTTTACTTCATTTATTAGGGAAATTTTGTATGCTGACGATTGCGATCTGGTTAGTCATTCTGAATCGGGTCTGCAATCCCTTGTATCTGCATTTGATGCAGCTTGTGATGATTTTGGCCTGACCATCAATCTGAAAAAAACAGTTGTGATGTATCAACCTGCGTATGGTGCTGTTTGTAACCTCCCTAAAATTTTTGTTAAGGGAAAGTTACTTGAGGTTGTAAATTCATTTGTCTACCTGGGAAGCTCTGTTCAAGATGATGGAAATCTTGATACGGAAATACACCTGCGAATTCAAAGGGCAGCAAAAGCATTTGGTGGCTTGGAGTCACGCGTCTGGCGCCAGCGACATATAAATAACAATACAAAGCTGGCTCTTTACAAATCATTTGTCTTAACATCCCTATTGTATTCCTGTGAAACTTGGACCTGTTATGAAAGGCATTTTAAAATGTTAGAAAAATTCCACCAAAAATGCCTTCGTCATATTTTAAGAATTAAATGGAATTCTTTTACTCCAAACACAGATATCCTTGCATCTGCAGGCATCCCCTCAATTAAAGCCATGATTTTGAGGAACCAATTGAGATGGTGTGGCCATATTGTTCGAATGGCAGATGAACGCATGCCGAAACAGCTGTTTTATGGTGAGCTTGCAGAGGGGAAACGTTATCGGCATAAACCTAAAAAAAGGTTTAAGGATGGCATAAGGACTGCTATGAAGTCAATTGGAATGGCTCCAAAAGATATAGAAGTCCTCGCTTCAGATCGAGTTGGATGGCGAACAAGGGTGTGGAGTGGAGTGAAAGCATTTGAAGAGGCCAGGATGATGCAAGCAGGGCTCAAGAGACATTTAAGGAAAAAAGTGAAGACTGAGAAGGTGAATGACAAGGACCTTTTTGTGTGCACAGTCTGTGACAGACCATGTCTGTCCTTGGCTGGCCTCAAATCTCACCTGCGAACCCATGGAAAACAAACCTCACCCAGCTATTCTGATTATATGTCTGTGCACACGTTTGAATGTGGTGTGTGCCAGAGGGTTTGCAAATCCAATGGGGGTCTTAAAAGACATGTTAGGATCCACGATGAGCAGAACTTACTTGCAGGTATTTGTTATATGGACTGTTAGATATGTAATTCGTCTGACGTTCCGTGTGTCATGTGGTTCGTCTGAGTTCATTGTTTCATTGTTGTTGTCTTGTGGGACTGTCGTAGTAAACTGTCATTGATATATATATGGCGGACATGACTTTTGTTTATTCATAACGAACATTGGGTGAGTGCATTCTTTGTATGTAATTGAACAATAAATGTAATAATTAAACTGTATAACTCGTTATGTTATCTCTGCGAGTCAGTCCGAGGGAAACATAACAGAGTTTATTGGCGTCGCCGGTAGGATACATGCTTACTTTACCGTAAAATTATTCATCGTAATAACAATGGCTGAACAACAGACAGTAGAACTTATTAAATTGTTTAGGGAACAAATGGACAAGCAAATGCAACAACATCAGAGAGATATGGACGCTCTGTTAAAACTGTTTGGTGCTCGACAAGTTGAAGGCGATTCTAGTGGCTATTTTTCAGCTGCTTCAACAATAGTGTCGATTCCACCATTTACTGCATTTGATTCAGCGACAGAACTATGGCCTGATTACTGGTCAAGATTCCGTACGTTTGTGGCTGCTAATGCTGTACCTGAAAAACGCATGGCACAAGTGTTCCTGACCAATCAGACTGCTACTGTTTACAAACAACTTGCTAATCTGGCTACCCAACAAAATCCGCCTAAAGATATCAACAACTTGATAATGGACGAAATCGTTGACTTCATGAAGGAACAGTTCGACCCTAAACTTTTCATTGTGAGAGAGCGTTTCAAGTTTTGGAGTGATATGCAGCGGAAGCCAGGCGAAACTCTCCAGGAGCTGGCAGCACGTATACGCCAGGATGCAGCTACCTGTGATTTTCCAGCGATCACCAACCCACAGGATGAAGCTCTGAGACAGAGATTCATATGTTCGGTTAACAATGAAGCGGTTCTGAAGGCGCTTTTTAAGATAAAAGACTCAGAACTAGATTTTGCCCGTGCTGTCCAGGTTGCCATTGAGACTGAAGACGCAGCAAAGGTTGCAAAAGAAACTGTATACGGTTCCAAAACCAAGCAGGTGTACAAGGTCCAGCAGAACAGGAATAAGAGTCCTCAAAAGAAACATCAGCAGTCTTATTCCACAAACCAGGAGAAATGCTACCCACAAAGCAACAGACTGTCCTTTCAGGGAAACCAAATGTCATTTTTGTGATAAAACGGGTCATTTGCAAGCGGTGTGTAGGAAAAAACAACATCAGCAACGCAATGGCCATTCACAAACTCCCGTGAAAAGAATCACAAAAGCTGAGCTAGTCAAGGCGATCCTAGGTGAAGTTTCCCGAGACACTCACAGTTTAATTGTGCCAGTAACAATCCAGAACAGACTGTTCACAATGGAATTGGACACTGCTACTACAGGCAATTTTGTTTCCTTGTCAGTCTGGAAACAACTTGGAAGACCAAAGCTGCAAGATGTCAAGCATCGCTATGAATCTGCCAGCAAGCACAACCTGCCTGTTCTAGGAACTTTCATGGGCCAAACCAAGGATCCAACAACTGGTAAGCAGGATCTTATACCTTACATAGTCACCAAGATCTCTGATCTTAATTTGCTGGGTCGGAATGCTATCCAGACTCTGGGAATTTCCGTAGACACTGCTCTAGGTTTGAAAAGCATAGACAGCCAAGCTAAGAGGGAAGGTGCAGAAGGGATGTATCCAAAGACCTCAAGCGAGCCCTATGTTTCCCTGCAGCAAGATTGTAACAACATGTGTGATGAATTTCCAGATCTTTTCAAGCAAGAATTGGGATGTCTCAAGAACTTTGAACTGGAAGTGAAGTTCAAATCGGACGCAACACCAGTCTTTCACAAGGCACGTCCGGTCCCATTTGCTCTTCGTGATGACCTGGCCAAAGGTTACGAAGAAGGCATCGCCAAGGGAATCTGGAAGCCTGTTCAATTCAATGAATACGGAACGCCAGTGGTACCGATTCGTAAAGCACACGCTTCAAGCAACCTGAAGCCCAAACTACGGATTTGTGGTGACTACTCTGTGGGAATTAATGACCAACTTGCTGATCACCGTCATCCAATGCCACTCCCTGCTGAACTGATGCAGAAACTCGGAGGTGGATTCAGATATACAAAGATAGACCTTGCTGATGCCTATAATCAGATAAAGCTGGCTCCAGAAAGTCAACGCAGACTCGCACTCAGCACTCACCGTGGAGTACTCCTGCAACAACGACTCCCTTTCGGAATCAAGTCAGCACCTGGTTACTTTCAGGAGATCATGGAAAACCTGACCCATGATCTACCTGGAGTGGCCGTCTTCCAGGATGACATGCTCGTCAGTGGGAAAGATGCAAACAGTCACTTAAACAACCTAAAGTGTCTGCTCACACGTCTAAGCGACAATGGACTCAGATGTCGCCGTGAAAAGTGCCAGTTTGCACTACCCAGTGTAGAATACCTTGGACACATTTTGTCGACTGAAGGGATCACTAAGGGATCCAAAGTCGAAGCAGTCTTAAAGATGCCATCTCCAACGAACGAATCAAGCTTGAAATCTTTCCTAGGTTCAGTTCAGTTTTATGGAAAGTTTATCCCAAACCTAGCCAGTATAGCAGAGCCACTCTATTGCCTTACAAAAAAGTCAACTATTTGGAAGTGGGGAGATGAGGAACAGTCAGCTTTTGATCACTTGAAAAATGTACTTTCATCAAGTCAAGTTCTGATACACTTCGATCCAAGCAAAACTTTGGGACTGGCTTGTGACGCATCAAGCGTTGGTATTGGAGCAGTCCTGTTTCACCGCTATCCTGATGGAAGCGAGCGCCCAATATCCAATATGTCCAAGACTCTCACTTCTGCACAGCGTAACTACAGTCAAATTCAAAAGGAAGCCCTAGCTATCATATTTGGCTTGCAGAAGTTTTACCAATATTTGTACGGTCGTAAATTCGTACTCGTGACTGACCACAAGCCACTGACATCACTATTCAGTCCGAGGAAAGGGACGCCACTTCTCGCTGCTAACAGACTAGCACGATGGGCCCTGTGGCTGAACCAGTTTGACTACACCATTGAATATCGGAAATCAGCAGATCATGGCAATGCTGATGCCCTCAGTCGCTTGCCATTCGGTGATGATAACGACTTTGACAGAAAGGAAAATGGTGAAGACATAGACATGGTGTGTGCCATCAAAGCTCTTAGTATTCAAGTCCAACCTGTGGATGCTAACGTCCTCCGTCAAGAGTCAGGGAAAGATCCAGTGATATCTACAGTGATGCGCTACGTCCGTGAAGGCTGGCCACCAAAGAACATGGAGATCAATGACGAAGTCAACAAGTTCCGTAAGTTATCAAACTCACTTAGTATCTGTCATGGATGCCTTATACATGGATCTAGAGTTGTGATTCCACATAGCTTGCAGCCAAAGATCCTCAATCTTCTGCATCTCGGACACTTTGGCATGGAACGCATGAAACAGCTAGCAAGAACTGCTGTATATTGGCCTGGTATCGATGCTGCTATAGAGATAGCCAGTCGACGATGTGATTCATGTAACGAACATCAAAGGCAGCCATCTAAGCCTCCAGTTCACCCATGGATGTTACCAGAAAAGCCGTGGAGCCGCTTACATCTGGACCATGCAATAAATTTTATGGGTAGAGATTGGCTGGTGATCACAGATGCTTATTCCAAGTACCCATGCATTCATCCCACTTCCTCCACGTCCTCCAAAGCCACTTTGAATCTGCTTGAGGAAGACTTTGCGCACTTCGGATTTCCTCACACACTGGTCACCGATAATGCACCAACTTTTACGTCTGAGGAGTTCCAGAGCTGGTGCAAAGAACGCGGGATCACACACCTGACAGGTGCACCTTACCACCCAGCTACCAACGGAGCAGCGGAACGTTTGGTGCAGACCTTCAAACAAGCTCTGAGGAAGTCTTCTCTTCCGCCAACACGAGCACTTCAAGAATTCTTGATGCAGTACTGGAGAACACCAACATCCTGTGGATTCTCTCCAAGTGAACTTTTGAATAACCGGCAGATACGAACAAGGATTGATTCTCTGCTGCCATCGCCAACACACATTGCTCAAGGCAAACAGTCTAAGGAAGCACATAAGTCTCAGGTGACTCCAAGCTCGGCTGATGTCGCTAAAGTTACCAGGCAGTACAAGGCCGGAGATCCTGTGTATGCACTCTACTATGGACCTCGCCGAGACAAAGATCCCCGATGGGTACCAGCAATCATTAAGAAGTCATTGGGTACTCGCTGCTTTAACGTGAAGGTCATACCTCATGGCCCGATGTGGAGACGACACTGGGAACAGCTGCGACCGCGGTACACAACTGAGGAAGACAATGAACCTGGTGATGCAGAAAACACTATTTGAATTTGCAACAGATCACCCGATGGAGATCTCGGAAACTGTGCCACTAACACAAAGACAAACCAGACCCAAGACCATGTTACCCGTTCCAGAGTATGGACCAGACAACCCAAGACGGTCCAAGAGAACCTGTAAAACCCAAGAGAGACTTTGCTGTTGATACTTCTTGTGTAGCATCAATTTCAGTGGGGAGGTGTTATATGGACTGTTAGATATGTAATTCGTCTGACGTTCCGTGTGTCATGTGGTTCGTCTGAGTTCATTGTTTCATTGTTGTTGTCTTGTGGGACTGTCGTAGTAAAATGTCATTGATATATATATGGCGGACATGACTTTTGTTTATTCATAACGAACATTGGGTGAGTGCATTCTTTGTATGTAATTGAACAATAAATGTAATAATTAAATTGTATAACTCGTTATGTTATCTCTGCGAGTCAGTCCGAGGGAAACATAACAGTATTGGTAGTGCAAATCAGAGGTGCAATCTGTGTGGGTGTTTTTTCAAAACACTGTCTGGTTTAAAAAGCCACATCAGACGCCATGAAAGGGCTAAGGTGTAGGTGCAGGAGGTGGTCAAACTCTGTTTAAGGAGTAGACAACCACCATATATATATATATATATATATATATATATACAAAAATAAGAGGAATGACCAGCAAAAGTGGACTCCTATATGCTAGAAATAAATGCCGAATCGGCATCTATTTCTAGCATATAGGAGTCCACTTTTGGTGGTCATTCCTCTTATTTTTGTATGTAATATAATTTTAATCTTCAGATTTTTTTAATATGCTAGACCACTGGTTCCAATTGATTAATATCAATTTCTACCCTTATTGATATATATATATATATATATATATATATATATATATATATATATATATATATGAAACATATCATAGCTAGGCTTACTTGAAATTCCCACATTCATTCAGAACATTAACAACAATTTCAATTTTCAATGTAGTTATTATTTGAATGCAAAATTCTTTTATTAAAAATACCTGTACATCAACACAACAATTATTAGATTAAACATTCGTGTTTAGCCCAACGTACACCACTCGAATTTGTTTCCCTCTTGAATTTGAACATGTTCTATTCTGTTAATGAGGAGATAAATCAAAGAGACATTTCACTCATCTACTAACTGTGTATATGATCATGCACTTACTGATATTTTAAATACTTTGTTTGGAAAAACGGATGGCAAGGGGTGATCTTTCGATGGTCCATTAAAATTGACGAAATGCTGGGAACACATTTGGCTATTTGCAGTGTAAACAAAGTCTTTCCTCACAAGTCTCGATCTCTGAAGCCAAATACGACGAATAGCTACGCTTGCAGGATATCTATGTAGTGAAATAACTATGCCGTCTACATTCTTCCTTCTATAGTGGCTGCAGTATTTGCGGGATTTCTTCGGAGACATATTAACCGGTCAGTACAGTATGTGAGTCGTTAGTCTGCGGAAGTTAAAGCGAGTCACTGAGCATGCGTACATGTCATACGGGAGAGTTACAATCAGGGGTGGATAACAACCTTATAGGAACCCCCTATATACCCTCCACTCTTGGATTGTTGCCGTCAAATAATTACCAACCAAGACGAAGACTCCCAATTGGAGGAAGAAGAAAGCTTGTAAGGTATTTTCAATGTTTTTTGTTCTTTCACCTTTACTTTGATTTCTACCCCACAAAAGAAAATTCCATGGGGTTCCTCGGAGTATGCCACCCTATTCTTTTATTTATTCTATTTCTATCTAAAAAATTTTTTTTAGGAAAAAAGGTGGCTTGTGGCAGGTTTGGTGATATGAAATTAAAGCCTCTACCTGTGTATCAATCCAAAAATCTTAGGGCTTTCAAGGTTACACAAAGTTTAATCTATCTCTAATTTGGCATTCAAATTAAAAGGCATGGATAATTAAGATCTTTTTCAAAGAGTAGTTTTCAAACGTTTTTTTTTTTGTCCTACGCTAGAAAGGTACAGTACTGGACATAATATTTCCAACAAAGCATTGTTTCTTTTAGACCATGCATTGAGCTGCCCAGCAAACGTAGATGACCTTTCTGATTATGTGAGAGTAGAATAATATCTCCAAGAATACAACTTCTTTACTCCATCCAACTTCAAAGCATATTATATGACAATTGACGGGGAGGATAAACCTATAGATATTTGACAACTGAAAGGTTGGGTTGATGGATAAATGCTGGCTTGATTGAGGCTGCACATATAAAGGAAGAAAGACCAAAACAGGATAAAGTGTGATGATTTATTCAATTCATTAAAAAGTGTTAAGACGGCAAAGCTGTAGAAATACATCTTGAAGGAACAGTCAGAATATATACACAAATGGTTTAACATGCAGGTGGTACATAATGATGATGTATGCTGGATAGAACAGGAAAAACACATACGAGACATAATTTCTGCTGGAAGACAGGAACAAACGTATGCGTCAAAGAATAATTGTGGCTGCCCACGAAAATGAAAATGGCTTTCCAGTCTAAGATCTGAACTCACTCATGATGACCCACCTCATTGAAGGAATAGCAGGGAAAGCTTCCGTTAAATAGCTGAGGATATCAAGCTTGGCTGGTCTATCACATGATGGGGTGGACAGCCCGCATAAAGCTAGAGGGACTCGCCCATCACATGACGATCCAAAATGTGGGTACCTAAAGGTAAAGAGTCATACTGCAAACATGCTTCTGCTACAACTACCCTCCAGAAGAATGACATCGAAGGAAAGATACGAAACCAAAAAAAGACAAAGAAAATTGTAGCAAGAAGGAAAAATGTACAATAAATAGTAAGAACAAAAATGTACAAAAATGATGTGCAATAAAAAAGAGAAAAAAGATGAGCAAAAAAGGTGTCCAATAAAAATGTACAATACATCAAATACTATGAAAATAGCGAAAAGTTTGTAAAAACGGTTGCAAACTGGTGAAAAAAATGTTCTCACAGTTCAAGGAGCAAAAGTGGGATGTGAAGCTCCCACACATAAGCAGGTTGAAATAAAAATTTGTTGTAGGCAGAGAAAAAAAAATCTGCTGGCATCAATGAAGAAAATGCTGAAATCCATGATGGCAATGGACAAGCGTTTGTCAAATTTGAAATGGCACGAATGGGGGTGATGTTGTGTGGAGATGACAAATGAAGATCCCAAAAGTAGTGGTAGTGATAGTGGCCATGACAGGGCATTGAGTTAAACATGGATGCAAAGCTGAAGAACCATAGAGAAAATGTCGCCTCAAGACGAATATCATGGTGGGAGAAAAAGGTGGCAAACTGCTGAATCCAAGACAACTGGAGATGAAGAGTGACCAAAAATGTGGGATGAAAAGTACCGTGCAAATGAAAAAAAATCCAAAGTTCCCCCATTCTCTGGCCATGAGAAATGGGAAATTGATTTTTCATGCAGAAGCAAAATTTCGCAACAGCAGTCATAACCAAAGAATTGCTCAAATTGAAAAATGGCGCAAAAAGCAGATAGAATAAAAATGAACTTGGCACGGGAGTGGATCAAAACAAGAAATGCTGCACAAAAGAAAGCATCAAAACAGTTGCATATTTAACTGAGAAATATTGATGAGCAGATGATTGCTATTTCTAGTAAGCCAATGATGCTGTACAAGCATGAAAGGCCGGTAGTAGTGGTAAGAAATAATATTTGAAAGTAAAACATCTCTCACACACACATGCCTATAGAAAATGGTTAAAAAAATGTAACCATGAGGTCCTCCAAGTAAAAACATCTCTAACAGGCTGTCAAGTAAAGGTTCTGATCATATAGTTTAACAAGTAATTCAGAGATATAGAGAATTTCACCAGTAAAAAATATTTAGTTTCCATGTAGAAAACAATACGGTGGTAGCAAAATGAAATCAATTCGTTGCTGGAAACAGTAACATCACATCAGCGGTCAACAGTTTTAATGGTTGGAGGTTGGGTTGATGGATAAATGCTGGTTTGATTAAGGCTGCATGTATAGATAAAGGTAGAATAGAGGAAACCAAGATTAAGTCCGACAATTTATTCAATCTGTTAAAAAGTGTTAACATGGCAAAACTGTAGTGATTCATCTTGAAGGAAGAATCAGAATATATAAACAAATGATTTAACATGCAGGTGGTACATAATGATGATGTATACTGGATAAAACAGGAAAAGTACATATGAGACATAACTTTTGCTGGAAGACATGAACAAATGTACACGTCGAAGAATAATTGAGGCTGCCTGCGAAAATAAAAATGGCTTTCTGGCCTATGATCTGAACTCACTCATGATGACTCACCTCACTGGAAATGGTAGGAAAATCTTTCCTTAAACAGCTGAGGACAGTGCGCTTGGCTGGTTTGTCACGTGATGGGATAGACAGTCTGCATAAAGCTAGAGGGACTCGTCCATCATGTGACGAGCCTAAATGTGGGTACCTAAAGGCAAAAAGCCAAACTGTGAGCATGCTTCTGCTACAGATGGAAGAAATTCAGCATAATGGATGCTGTGGATAATAGTACTGAGTCATGGAATGAAGTGAAACCTTCAGCTTTCAATAGTGCTTGGAAAAAAAAAGATATTGTGACACTTGCAAAGGATGTACAATTTGAAGAAATCATTTATGATGATGTGACTGAATTGCTTGCAATCCAGAGAGAAAGTTTATCAAACAAAGACCTGATGCAGTTAGAAAAAGAACAGACTAAGAATGCAGGTGAGATAAAAGTTCCACCTACATCACTTAAACTGGCTGCAAAAATTAGATACTTGTTCAGTTTGGTCAGAGTAAAAAGTAAATAAAATTAAGGGGGAGATAAGTAGTAAAAGAAGCAAAGAGACATAACTAAGGAACATAAACAAGTCAACTTTTTAAACTTTACTTTGTACACAACATAAACACTATCGATCGTGATCAAAAAGTGAAGAAATGTGTTCTTTTTATCTGTGGAATTCTGTTGGAGCCAAACATCACATACTTCCTGACAGAAATTACTCCAATCCACAACTGTAGTTCAACTACTGACAGAAGCCTCATGCATAATATCATTTTGCGACATATCTCATGACCAACAATAAACAATTAAAATGATATTGAACAAAGAAATATTACTTCTCTCAAAAAATGAACAGTAATGAACAGATTTGCTCCTTTTACAATGCTTGCAGTGCCATAATTTTCCATCAATAACATCACATGGTGAATTACAATTTTCACAGGTGTACATACTCATAATTAGTCAACGCCATGCCAACCACTGAAGAATGTTGTCTCCAGCTTTTCCTAATTGAATGATAGTCCACTATTCCTCTCAGATTGATTCACGACTGAAGATTTCATGTTCAGGAACAATGAATTGCGGGAGCACTACTGATTTTAAAAGAAGATATAGGGCCCACATGAGCTCACTTTTGAATGCCAAATATTCTAATTCTACCACATTGGCATCCTGTATTCATGATTTGAAGAGAAGAAATATGAGCTACGTTGTTGAATGGTCAGTCTTGTCTGAAGACCCCCACTTTAATGCTAATTTAAGCAAATGTAGGTTATGCTTGAGAGAATCGTACTTGATTCTTAAATATTTTGGGCCAAAACTCCTTAATAAATTTTCTGAAGTGGTTCCGTTTTGTAATCATAAGTTTTTTCTCAACCTTCTTGAAGTTGGAAATGTTTGGAAAAAAATATTTTAAGTGAGGAAAAGACATACAATGGAAATGCAGATTGGATTAGATGCACAGAAGGATCCTACCAAAATTTACCAGAACAAGCATGGGAAGACATCACAATAAGGATGACACTCACAAAGGTTCATAAGTGGAAATCCTCTGGTAAAGATAGGGTGCCAAATTTCTGTCTCTCATTGCTCCTGTGCACACATGAAAAGTTAGTTCAGAAATTATGAGAGATCCTAAGAAAACATTTGGTTGGTTAGCAAGTGGTATTACTTAGCTACTTCCAAAGAATAATGAAACCAAATTTCCCCAAAACTATTGGCCCACAACCTCCTTGTCTACCACATAAAATTTTAACATCCATCCTTGTTTAGAAAACATATGCATTTATGAAACAGCAATATTTTCCCCACTGAACAAAAAGGGTGCTGATGGGGCTCATATGGAGCAAAGATCAACTTCTAATCAATCGTATAATCCTTGAGAAGTGTCATAACAATCACAGAAATCTCAGTCCCACATAGATTGATTATGAGAAGGCCTTCGACAGCATACCACATTTATGAATCTTGAAATCACTGGATATCTTCAAAATTTCTCCTGTAATTTCAAACTTCCTGAAGTATGACATGTCAGTGTGGAATACAAATCTCCAATTATACCACTCTAATGAAGTACTGACTACAACAATATTAATATCAACTGTGACATTTTCCAAGGTGACTCACTTTCACCTCTAATTTTTTGCATAGCCTTAATACCCCTTATAAGTGAACTTAACAGAACAGAATATGGGTATAAAATTGACAAGAAAATAAGCCATCTGTTTTATATGGAAGACTTAAAACTCTATGGCAAAAATAATAATGAGTTTGGAGGCCTATATACATACTGTGAAAGCATTCAGTGATGACATCAGGATGGAATTTGGTCTTGATAAATGTGCCAAGGCCACTTTCCAGAAAAGGAAATTGAAGACCTCACATTCAGTGGTGTTAGATATTGATACAGTTATAAACGAATTTGAACAGGAACAAACTTACAAATACCTCGGAACAAATGAGGGCTCTGGCATTCAGCATGCAAGCATGAAAGAGAAAACCAGAAAGGAATGTTACAGGAGTGTTCAAGCAGTTCTGAAATTTGAGTTAAATGTACATAACAAGGTGTTAGCCATAAATTCCTTAGTAGTTCCAGTTGTTATTTATAGTTTCAATGTGTTGCACTGGAATATCAGCAAAATAAAAAATATTGACAGGAAAATCCTTAAACTACTGATTTGTAATAAGATGCATCACCTAAAAGGCAAATGCAGACCGTCTTTACCTTCTCCAGAGCCCCAGGAGATCGATGCTTGATCCTATTTGAAATCTCTTACAAAACCACCATAATTGGACTGGCCAAATATTTTGAAACATTTAACTACTGGTTGCTAAAACATGTTGAAAACCATGAGAGACATAAGAAGCTTCATTTTGTCATGAAGGAGAGCAAAAAATTTGCTAGTGACTTCATGCATAATATCCAGGTTGAAAAGCATGATACAACTGCAGCAACTGTTGTTGCAAAGAAGGTGAAATCAATGACAAAGTAAAAAACATTTGAACAATTGGCTGATAGGTGGGAACAAAAACTTCTGCATGGCAAATATGTGACCTGTAGCAAACAGGCTGATGTAGACCAGAAGCATGCCCATTGGTGGTTGAGGCTAAAGGCAGAGAGTGAAGGCTTTATCTTAGCTGCTCAAGATCAGAGCTTACTGATCAGTAACTACCAAATGATGAATAATGGAGTAAACCCAAAGTGCTGATACTGCAACAATGAGACTGGAACAGTGGGCCACCTAATCTCTGGGTGTAAAGTTTTAGCACGTATAAAGTATAAATCAAGATGACAGAGTTGGCCAATATCTACACTGGTTAATATGTCAGCATTATAAAATCAAAACTGCTGACAAATGGTACAAGCACCACCCTGAGCCCGTAACAGTGAGAGAAAATGTAATGATTCTTTGGTACTTTCCAGTACATACAGACCAGACCATCAAAGCTAATAAACCAGATATTGTTGCGAAAGACCAAAAAAATAAAGTCTGTTTATTGGTTGACATGAACATACCTTGTGATCATAATATCTTGGCAAAAGAATTTGATAAACTCAGAAAATATAAAGATTTGCTGATTGAAAGTAAAAAAATGTAGCATCTCAAGACAGTTACAATACCAGTGATTGTAGGAGCACTGGGAATAATCAAAAAAGAAACTGAAAATTATTTGAGAATGATCCCTGGCTTACCAACCATGCAAGAAGTGAAATTGATTATTTTAACATGTATTGAGAAGAGCATTATCACAGTGAATTTTCTTTCCTTTTTTCCCCTTTATTTTCTTTGTTTTCTTTTTTCTTCTTCCTTTTCTCCTTTTTCTTTTTCCATCCCCTTTTTTCTATCACATGTCTTTGTAAATGAACAATCTGGTGTGTTTATTTTAATGGCCTGCCAACATACAGTGTAAGTTTCTTTGCCTTAGGTGTCAGGAAAATTCTCAGCAAGAAATGGAAACAAAATTGAAAGAAGATGATAATGATATTAATAATGATAATAATGATAGTAGTTTTAAAATTTTGGCACAAGCCCAGCAGTTTCTGGGAAGGGGGAAAATCAATTACATCGACTCCAGAACTCAACTGATACTCATTTTATCACCCCCAAAAGGATTAAAGGCAAAATGAGTAATTACAAAATAACCGGTGACAACAGAGCTTTGTTTTTTTTAAAAAAAACTTTGCTGTTATTTGCTATCATGTACCTTTGTAGTTGCATGAAGACACCCTCTTGGCCCTTGTCTCTCACAAGTGTGTGGTAGCTAGAAGGCCGAGAGTGGAGCAGCATGAAATGATGTGCCTTGAGCAAAGACACAATGCATCATTCAGATCAAGAATTGAACGCATAACCTCATGACCATAAGCCCAACATCCTAACTACTATAACAAATGCCTTCTCTTTCTTAAGGTGTGCATAGTAATGAAAACTGTGCTGCCATATTTGAAAACAATGTGATTGCCATTATAAATGTTGATTAGTAATAATGTGGAAGCTAAATAGTACTCTAGTGAGCCAAGAAAACTTAATTAAAATTTTGGCATCTTGGGCAAGTGTCTTCTACTATACTCTTGGGCTGACCAAAGCCTTGTGAGTGGATTTGATAGACAAAAACTGAAGGAAGCCCGTCATGTTTATATATATATATATATGATGTGGAAGATAAGTGGAGGTTTCTACGGGACAACCTGCTGAGGGTCACTGACCAGATCTGTGGATGGTGCAAAGTCCCCTCTCGACCCAAGGTAGCGTGGTGGTGGAACAATGTTGTTGACAGGGCCATTAGGGAAAAGAAACATGCTTGGAAGGACTAGAAGAACAGTGGTAGCAGAGAATTGTATGAGACTGCCAGAAGGGAAGCTATGAGACAGGTTTATTTAGCCAGTGGGGAAGCAGATAAGAAACAATTTGCCAATGTTCTGTGCTATGAGGACCAAAGACTTGAGATATTTCGTGTTGCAAGACAGTGTGTGAGAGAGAATCGTGATGTCATAGGAGAGAAATGTGTCCTCATGGATAATGGGTCACTTGCATTAAACGAGGCTGCAAAGAGAGAGGTTTGGAGATGCCACTAGGAAAGGTTGCTAAATAAAGAGATGAATGGGAGAAAGAGAGTCTGCCAAATGCCAACCCAACAGAGGGACCAGCTATCCAAATTGACTACCTTGATAGATAAAACAATTTAGGGTATGAAGACAGGGAAAGCTCCCGGCCTATCAGGAATCACTGCAGAGATGCTCAAAATATCTGGTGGTGTTGGCTATAGCCTAGACACCCATATAGTCAACCAGATGATACATGAAGGAGTCATACCCAATGACTGGTGTAGCAGCACCATAGTCAACTACTACAAAGGTAAAGGTGATGCATTAGATACAAATAATTACAAAGGTATCAAGTTGTTGGATCAGGTAGTGAAGGTCATGGAGAGGATCATAGCCCAACTAATTAGGGAGAGAGTCAGCCTAGATGAGATGCTATATTTCTGGTTAGACAGCTGCAGGAGAAATACCTAGCCAAAGATAAACCTCTGTACCTGGCTTTCGTTGACATGGAGAAAGCCTTTGACAGGTCCGCCGATCCCTTATCTGGTGGTCAATGAGGAAACTAGGGATAGATCAATGGTTAGTGAGTGCTGTGGAAGCCATGTACAGGGATGCTGTCAGTAAGGTGAGAGTTGGCAACAAGTACAGTGAAGAATTCCGGGTAGGGGTATGGGTCCACTAAGGATCAGTCCTCAGCCCCCTCTTATTCATCATAGTCCTTCAGGCAATAACAGAGGAATCCAAGACAAGATGCCCCTGGAAGCTCCTCTATACTGATGACCTTGCTCTAATTGCCGAGTCACTATCAGGACTAGAGGAGAAGTTTCAGGTGTGGAAACATGGATTAGAATCGAAGGGTCTTAGAGTCAACCTAGCTAAAACCAAAGTCCTAATAAGTAGGAAGGTAGACAAACCACAAACACCTTCAAGTAGATGGCCCTGCTCGATCTGTAGAAAAGGCATAGGCAGAAACTCCATAAGATATACCCAGTATAAGCTATGGACACATAAGAGGTGCAGCAATATCAAAGGAAGGCTAACTAGGAAGATAGTTTTTGTATGTGGCAAATGCTCAGGGGCAATAAACACTGAAAATGTACAGAGAACAGCTTCTGTCACATTCCAGGGAGAAAAACTGGAAGTAGTTGATAGCTTCCAAGTCAGTAGCAGGGGTGGATACTCTGAAAGTGTAGCTGCTAGAATAAGAATAGCCTGGGCAAAGTTCAGAGAGCTCTTACCTCTGCTGGTGACAAAGGGCCTCTCGCTCAGAGTGAAAGACTGTATGATGCATGTGTACGAACAGCCGTGCTACATTGCAGTGAAACATAGGCCGTGACTGTTGAGGACAAGTGTAAGCTTGCAAGGAACGAAGCCAGCCAGTGTGCATACACGACAGAGTGTAAGCACCCTGAGAGAAAAGTTGGACTTAAGAAGCATCAGATGTGGTGTGCGAGAGAGATGACTGCACTGGTACGGTCATTTGTTGCGAATGGATGAGGACAGTTGTGTGAAAAAGTGTCACACCCTAGCAGTTGAGGGAACCTGTGGAAAAGGTAGACCCAGGAAGACCTGGGTTGAGGTGGTGAAGCACAGCCTTCAAACATTGGACCTCATTGAGGCAATGACTAGTGACCAAGACCTTAGGAGATATGTTGTGCTTGAGAAGACCCGGCAAGCTAAGTGAGACCTATGCCAGTGGTGTATAACTAGCCCACTTATGAGTACCCTTCATCCATTGGACAATAAACTTTGCTTGCGAAGACCTGTTGAAGCAAGTGAAATCAAAATCATTGACATGGCCGATGACAGTACCGCCTGATTGGCACTCATGCCAGTGAAACATTAAAAGCACCATCTGAGCATGATCGCTGCCAGGGCCGCTGACTGGCTTTTGTGCCGGTGGTATGTAAAAAGCCCCATTCGAGCATGATCGTTGTCAGCGTCGCCTTACTGGCACATGTGCTGTAGAATCTTTGCCAGATCAAAGAGAAATATCAACATTTCTGGTAAATGTTTGATTTTTCCTGAACAACTGCACTATAATCTTATTGAAGTGATTTTGAAATTCAGTAATCAGTTATTTAGGAGACTGTCCAAGATTTTGCCAAAATTTAGTAAAATTTTCCATTAACCTGCAAGAAGTTTTCACAATTTTTCCCATTACTCATTTTCTCTCTTCCCTATTTGAATCCCCATATGCATTATGAAACAACACATGGAAATTATTCTCCCATTTTCTGTATTTCTATAGAATATCATGAAAAAAGTCCTATGCTCAAAACATTGATAAAATTTTTCTTTCTGATAGCATAATTTTATATCATGAAATAAACTTCCCAACGAACTTTATGATTTCTGAGCCGCATTATTCTGGAAAGTGGCTTCTCTGAGCTCTTGTGTTGAAACTGCATTATAAAAGATTCATTTTAGTTGTGTAAGAATACGGAGATTATCAAATTTACTTTTCATGTATTTCTTGAGGTGCCAAATTTTCATCACACTACTGTGCTCCAGTCATTGTCATGGTTTCATTGTGACTCTTGTAATGGAACTGTCGATGTGTCAGTAGAGTGATGAAAATTTTGGTGCTTCAAGAAATAAATGGAAAGTAAATTTAATAGTGATGCTAAAATGACTCTTCTATGATGCAATTGCAATTTTTGTTGTTGTGGCTGTTGTTACTTAGCCTTGTATCATTATTATCTGAGCAGGTCTATGATGAAAGCAAACTAACCACAACATGCATAGGCTGACACACTGCTACAAAAGCACAACAGCAACAAACTTGAGAGACATGCCTAGTTGTTTGGCCACGAGTCTGTACCATAGGTCTGCGTAATCAGTGTTAACCTTGGATAACATAATAGCAAAAACTTCCGCCAAGTTACCATGTTATGGTTCTTCAAATACTTGGCTTTACATCTATCAATCCCTCCCCATGTCTTCTATAAATTTTTGCTAGATTTGCAAGAGGGGAAAAATGTTTGCTTTTTATTACCTTGATAGCAGACATTTTATGAATACATTGCAAATGAGAGGTCTCAATTGCTTGTTGAAATATAGGTATGCTTGATAAAGTTCTGGTCCTATGTAAACACACACACACACACACATTTTAAAGAAACTTTTTGTTCATTTTATCCAATTTATATCTCAATTTATTTGAGATGGTGGCTGATCAAAAGTTTGTGAGGTAGTAAGTTACTATTTTACCTCTATTTCTACTAGCAGTGGAAGCTGCTTATAGTGATCACTTTGAAACAGAGCCTTCTAGATAACAGTAACTGGTTTATTAACTACAAACAGAGGATATAAAGAATTCTGAGAGTGTCTGAAACAGAAATATTTGGTTAACAATAACAGTTTAATAGCATTATTTGTAATTTTAGATAATGCTAAAGTTGAGCTGGCAGAATTGTTAGTTCATTGGATGAAATGCTTCACAGTATTTCTTCCACCTTTACATTCTGTGTTTAAATTCCACTGAGATAAACTTTACCTTTCATCCTTTCAGGGTCGAGGAAATAGGTACCAATCAAGTATTGGGATCGGTGTAATCGACTTCTTCCACTCCTCAAAAACTGCAGGTCCTGTGCCAAAAATTTGAAACTATTATCTGTGATTTTAATGAGCAGCTTCGACTATATTTGCTAATCACTCTTAACCTGTTTCACACACATGCTTGCAAGGAAAGTTAAGTGCAGGAAAAGATGAGGGCTGAAAAAGGAGGGAGAGCATTTTAAAAATAGATTAGTCAATGATTTTATATCATGTTGGTGTCCTTTTGTATAAGTCCTCAATTATATTTATTCTACATGTCCTGAGATATGCAAATAACTGTCATTGAACACTGTCATATGGGAGCCTTTTGTAGAAGTAGAAATGTTTTGCATTGCAAACTTAAATTGAATTATGTAAGAATACATTGTAGTTTTTATTGTTGTTCTTGTTATTCTAAAGCTTTGTAAATAAATTTTATTCTGGAAATGTATCGAGTGAGCATAAAGTTGTTGTTTCTTATTAAAACATACATGCTTTTAAATATTAAACTCTTTCTTTTCATTTATTGAATACAATACAGTATCTTTTGATAATGTTTTTCTTTCTTTTCTTTTTTCTTTCTTTATTGTCTTTTGTATCATTCTGACAATTTTTCTACAATTTGTGGAAATCATTTTATTCACTTTATTTCTTTATTTTTTAATGGTACTGTCTACTATGAAGTGTCAAAACTGTTTGTCACACTTCTGCAATCTAGTTAATGAAACATATCATCAATGACCAGTTTGCAGGAGCAAGACAAAACCTTTTGGCACTTCAGAGTACTATTAAGAACTCAACAGAAATTGAATATAACAATTTTTGTGTGTTTTAAAATTACTTAAGCATTTCTTCCATAACATAACTGCTTTACTTTCATTACACAGTTTCTGTTAAGATCACTGGTCAGTGTCTTCTCTTTATTTTTCATTTTTTTTTTGTTTACTTCTTTAAAACAAAAATTATTTCTGAAATGAAAAAAAAAAAAAAAAAATACAAGATAAAGTGATGGAATACATAAGTGCAAAGCAGTAATGGGGAATAAATAAACTTTAGATTAGTTTTAAAACGTTTGTGACATATTTTAATTTCTAAAGGCAATCTCACTGCAGTTAACCATAGAGAAATCTGGCTATGATAAAAGATGTAAATATGCCATTGTTATTTCAGTGACGCCCTCCATTAGGCCTCTAGATGTGTTTCTGAATTGTTATGCCTTCCTCTGGGAAATAGCAAAGAGAGGTAACCTTGTCTGACAGAAAATCATGGCTTTATAATGAACTAGCAGAAATACCCGGCGTTGCCCGGGTTAAAGAGAATAATGAAATCTAAAAACGCCGTCTAGACTACGCATCATCTTTATATATAGAGATGTATATACACACACGCACCCAAACACACGTATATATATGTATATCAATATAAATATATGAAAGTCAATGAAGTTTCGTAAAAGAAGGTGATCATGTACATACTTTCTTGCTGTTGTGATTATAACACCTCGTTGTAAACAATGTTCCTTGTTTTCCCTTGTGGAGCATATACAAATAGGTTTTTTGTTGCTGCCCACTCTTGAGCAGCCAACATACAGTTGTCCATGTGAGAAGCAGGGCTCTTCCAAGAGAAGACCAGCTACAGACAGTGTTTGACCCTGAGATTTGTTTATGGACATGGCAAAAGTCACACGAAGGGGGAATTGTAGTCTTCTGAATGTAAAAGGAATGTCTGCTCCTGATGGAGTAAGAGGAATTCTTGGAATAAAGACGTCATCCCCTTTTGCACATCCAGAAAGAATGGTAGCCTCGATAACGTGTGACATCATTTTCTAAATAATGCTCATCTGTTATGTTCGGGTTAAAATTTCATCAACATCAAAAATATATGAATTTTCATGGGAGTTATGGCCGTTATGCAAAGAATATAATTTCCAAATTTCATAAAGATCCATTCAGTACTTTTGACGTAGTTTTGGATAAGAAAACAAATGACTATTGTGTGTGTTTGTGTGCATGTGTATGTGTGTGTGATGGGTGTATATATGTATAGATATCTGTATGCATGTATATATGTATATATGTGTACATATTACATGTACATCTATATATATATATACATCTACACATATGTATACATATACATGTATGTATAGATCTATATATATATACATATACGTGTACATCTATATGTATACATATACATCTCTCTCTCTCTCTCTGAAAGTATCTGTCATTACAGTATCGAAATGGTGTACATATACATGTATATGTATACATATACATCTCTCTCTCTCTCTCTCCTTCTGTCTCCCTCTTTCTCTCTTTCTCTCTCTGTGAAAGTATCTGTCACTACAGTATCGAAATGTGATTGTTTCAGTTAGTGGAATAGTTTCATTTTTAAAGTGAAAGTATTTGACAGGAGTGTTTTTGTTTCACTTTTGACTCGTAATACTTAAATAGTGGAGGAGATATTATGTTGCCGTGTGCTCGAACTCTGCAAGAAGTTAATAATTTTTTTTGACTAAAACACAACTGGAACCCTAAGTAAGGCATGTGTAAAATTTGAATGAAATTGGTTGCGTAGTTCTCGAGTTTTAGGGATTCACACAGACAGACAGACAGACAGACAGACAGGCAGACACACATTCTCATTTTTATATATATAGATCATTTAGTAAAGTGACTGATCTGTGCTCATTAACTGCAATACTAGTGACTGATTTGCACTCAAAGACTGCCCGATTAAAATACATCACAAATTTATGCAAACTGAAGTTTGCTTTTTACCTGTCACTGCTTTGTGCTAGTACTTATAGTATTTGTTCAGACAAATATCATAAGTATTCCACCATCAATCATCCTCAGTGGCCAGAACTTTGCACCTGACATGGATTCAGTCTGTGGTCCTCAGTAGGTTGCCTGTTGTAACTTCCAGTTGTCCTCCATGCTACATGTCTCTGTCTTTTCCTCCCATTCAACAAATGCTTTAACTAGGACCCCTCTAGATTTTTACAAGCACCTATAGTGAGAGAGAGAGAGAGAGAGACTCACACACACACAGATACACACAGAGTATCTTTACAACAAATATTGGCAGAATGAGTCATGTTTGATTTTGAAATTATGATTTAGCATTTTCTTTTATAACCACTTGCATTTTGTGGGTTCTTCTTTTTTTTTTTTTGCCAATTTTATAATGGAAACAATATATATAAATAGCAATAATAAAAGCTATTAATTTATAAATAGGTAGTCGATATTTGATGATGTCAGTAGATATGTATGTATATATTCCAGCAATAAAATTCCAGTGAAGCATTCATGAAACAATTGTAGAAGTAAGCAATAAAAAGTTGCTAACTATTCTCCTTGTTTACAGACATACATATATATAGATATAGATACATATATGCACACACACACACACACACACACACACACACACACACACACCTCACTTGATCTGGAAACCTTCTTAAACTCCAAAAAGGAAATGTTAAGTTGATCCCCTCATCAGAGGAAATTTTTGGAAACAGAATTTCCTATTTGAGAAAAGCAATCGTCTACACACTGACCCATTTTAGAGACAACTGGAATTGATCTAAGTGGAGTAACTACTCCTTGCCCAGGTTTATTGACAGCAAAATTTCGGTCCAGGATATTTTATTTACAAACTTACTGAGCCAAGGCATGTTCTTTCCTCCAAATGAAGAGAGGTTATGTACCTCCACCAATGAGTCTTACAAGCCGCCTTAAGAGCGAAGAACTTTATAGATGTGAAACCAATGGTCATTCTCTAACTGGCTATAATATATATAAATTTATATCCAAAACAATTATAAGAATATGGAGACGGGTACATCTTCAAATTTTTCTTTAATTTAACAGTTAATTATACAGCATAATTAGATAGTTATAAAAAGTCCAACACATGTTTCTGCTGCACAGAGTATGTGAAGTTGCATGTACAATCTACAATATTCTGCAATGCAACATCATTCAATGTGGTCTGAAGAGTGGTCTACTCTGCACTATGCTTAAATTATGAATGAAATGAACAGACACACACACACATGTGTGTGTGCATATATGTATCTATCTAAAGTGATACCACATGTTTTGCTGGCTTAATCTCTACTTCAATTTCTGAGCATTTCCTCACATCAGTGACATAGAAATTTAAACTTTTGTCTTTGTATAGGGTCTGATGAGCTGTCCACAAGGCTTTGGCTTTGTGGATATGAAAGCTTGGGTTACTCTATGTCCAAGGTACAAAATTTTTTGTTGTAACAATTACTGCTCTATTCTTTAGAGTGTACTTCTTTTCTGATGTATTAATTAACTATATATATATATATATATATATATATATATATGCGAGTAAAAATAAATACAAAAAAAGGGGGTTTTGTATGATTGTGTATAGAGGAATATATTATTTTGTTTAAAAGAGTTCCAACACTGTCTGTTTTTTATGTTTTATTTATATTCCTGCAAAACCAATGTGGGATATAGAATATGGAATATACAATATATAATATAATATATAATATAAAATAAAAAAGGATGGTACTATGAAATAAAGTATTGAATGTCTTATTGAATATATGGAATATATATGGAATATATATATATATATCATCATCATCATCATCATCGTTTAACGTTCGCTTTCCATGCTAGCATGGGTTGGACGATTTGACTGAGGACTGGTGAACCAGATGGCTACACCAGGCTCCAATCTGATTTGGCAGAGTTTCTACAGCTGGATGCTCGAATGTCTTTTCACGTGCCACTAGCACAAGTGCCAGGAAAGTGACGTTGGTAATGGTCACGCTAAAATGGTGCTATTTACGTGCTACCGGCACAAAAGCCAGACAGCTGGTGCTCTGGCAATGATCACGCTTGGACAGTGCTCTTAGTGATTTACTACCGATTATTTTGGGGCTATTTTTCAAAATGCCTCAGCTCTGGCATGCAAAATTCCAGAAACAATTCTGCAGAGAATAATTCACTGCAGTATATGTGGCCGGCTGGAGAACATAACTATTTAAATTATTATTTATATAGATAGGGTGATAAATTGAATATTAATTCAATTTAAAACTATGTGGCCTAGCATATAAAACAGGACAAAATGAGAAATATACAGAGCTGTTCAAAAGGCTTTGGTTTTGTGGATACGAAACCTTGGGTAACTCTATGTCCAAGGTACAAAATTTTTGTTGTAACAATTACTGCGCTATTCTGAGGCATTTTGAAAAATAGCCCCAATGTAATTGGTAGAACAATATGCTAGTCTTATTTCATGAAGACAATTCGTGTATAGTTCTGCAAATTATATTGATTCTTATTTGTATATTCTCCCATATATATATGCATAGTCTTAACTGAGCAGGAATTCTAACCAGAACCATCCTGTCTTTTTTATCTCTTATGTGCAGGAAACTCAAAAGTACATTGTCCAATGTGAAATTTTTTTTCTTAGTAGTGCATAATTTGAGGGAGATTTAATTATTATTCATAGCAGGTTGAATAACTACACAGAAAGTATTTTTTGGTCTCAGACACACTATATCTAAAACAAGATGGGATTATCACAACTGGAATGTTTTGGATCATATGTTTACTTGATCAAATCCAACAAGGAGCTAAAGAACTTTTGTCTTCACATTTCTATTAAATATTGAGAACTTCTTTTACCTTATTTATATTGTAGCAAAGCCTGGAATTAAAATACCACAGCTTCAGTAACTAAGTTTAGACCACATTAAGTCAGGCAACATGCCCTGAATATTAACCAATCAGCTTGCTGGAATATTACTCTATATCACAGAATGTTCTATAAGATTCCCATGCAAAAGGGGGTTATAAAATTGAAATTGCACCAGAATCAGCACAGAGTTTGAGAAAGCTACCAGTGAAGATAGACATACACAGAATTCTTGATACCTACACAGTCTGTGTTTAAAAGAATTACTTCATCATCACTGCACTTCTCCAAGCACATACCATGAACACAAGATCCTCACCTCTCGCCACACAAATAAGTAGCCAACCAATTCTTAGTCAAAAGCAAGCCAAAGGTGCACACAGACAACAAGCCCTTTACATGGACAAGTTTTCTTTGGCTGAAGCTCAGTCCTGAGTTAAAAGGATTTTTCAACTAGGATGGTCAAAGCATTATTCTCACCTCTCACATGAAGATAAACTCTTCTGTTAGTAATGTTATTACAAACTACATTCATCTCTAGCAGGCCACTTCACACTATTGGCAAGCTACAATTAGAAGGGTAAATATTGTAATAAACTTCAATGAAAATAAAAATGTTATTTCAACAACTCTTGGAGTTGGTTATTATGGGACAACACACAGCTAAACTTATTATCACTCAATAGGCACCCATCTAATCAGCTTGACAATATCATTTGCATTTATCATTCAGTATGTATACTATGTTCCTCGTTTTGTTGTGTAGCACTAACAAGCAGCAGAAGTGGTGGTGGTGTAGCAGCAGCAGCATTAGTTTAATTTTTGATTTTGTTTTTAATTTTAGCACTGACTGCAATCTTATGCAAATATCTGATTCTGAATCAATTACCATATTCCCTAAATATGTCAACTTACAGTATTATGGGATTATATTTTTCTTTGTCTTGTTTATTTATGGGCAATTTAATTATATCAATGACATTTAGAATGGAACCCACACTTGCACACACATATGTTATAAGAATAGCAAAATTCACACATGCATATATGTACATAGAATAACAAAACCTTCACTTGCACACATACATGTACATAAAATGCAAAACCAGTTCATACATATGCATACGTATACAGAACACAAATATGGAATGAAAACATTAAGCAGTGATGTGTATAAATAAAAACTTGTTACCACTTCAAATATTCAAACCCATAAGAAAGCTATTCACTGTATTTCATCATGGAGAAAATTTTTCACTATAGAAAGATAGGTGTAAATACACTCAGTCAATTTGTAGTGTTCCCTAAACCAGACTGATGGATATGTGCATTTTGTAGTAGTTGCCTCCTCTTCAGTACCAGAAATTTGAAAGAAAGACACTGCGAGCTGACAAGAGAGACTGGTCTCTCTTATATTTTTATCATCATATTATGTATGACTGGTTGCATAAGTTGGCAGCTCACTGTAAATAAAATATGGGTTAGAAGGGCTGAGCAGTAATGTGCATAAATACAAACTTGTTACCCATTCAAATATGTTTGAGGCATATTTGAACCTGTTTCCAGCTTCTGGTACTGAAGAAGAGATAACATTTCTTCATAGGATGAATTCAATTTTTGTCCATTTCATCCCTTCTGGAGTTGATTAAATAAGTACTAATCAAATACTGGGAGATTGAAGTTAATCAAATATATACTGTGTCCAAACTTTGTTCATGAGGTTGACCTTGTGCATATGCTAGAAAAATATTATTATTAAACTACAGTAGTAGATTATACAGTTGGTAATATGCCGGAGAAAATATCTTCCAGTATTTAGTTACTTTACATATTAATTACAACACTTTACTGAATTCAAATTCTACAGAGGTTAAATATGACATAATGCACTTAGGTCCAATATAATTTGATTAAGTAAGTTCTTGCTTTCTTTAATAATTTCTATGAAATTTAAGATGACAGGCACTAATCCAAGCATATATTTAAAAAGAGATACATGATGGATGAGAAATATGGATAATATATTCAGCTGATACATTGGTCTGGAACCTGGAGAACCAAAGAGGGGCCAGTGAATATTTGATGGATCCTTTCCTTAATAATAATTATGTCTTTATATAACAACAAGAAGTTGTTATTTTGAAGTTGTCTTTCAGTTATGTTCTATGAATTATAATCTAAACTAGGGCTATTGTTTCAATATGCAGTTATATGCAAATGAAACCAGTTGTTTACTATTCCTCATCAACATTAGTAAGTTAGGTGTATGTTAGTTTTTGCACATCTTTTCTATGTTTGATTGTTTTTCTCTCTTTTTCTTCACTGTTAGAAACTTGTGCACACCCAATTTCATCTCCACTACCTATACCAAAAATCTTTGTACTGGAAATCTTGTTATCAGAAATCTTGAAATCCCCAAACCCCAGGTTCATCCAACAATGTCCTATTGAATTTTGTTAATAATAATGGTAGTAAGGATGAAAATAATAAGAATATTAATTAGGATAATAATAAGAATGCTACTGGTTTTACTGATAGTAATAGTGCTGATGGAACTGGTAGTTGTAATAATATGTCAGGTCACTTTTAGTACTATTGGTAACATAATCCAGTACAACCTGATAAATTGTTGGGCCATTTGCAACTAAATTGGCAACCCTACCAATCAAGTGCTTGCCTGGTAAGGAGGGTGAATTTTGTTGGACACTGAATGACAAAAAGCCTGTTAAAGTGTGCATGGTCTCAATAGAGTCAATGGCCAGCCAACTATATGAGTCTTTAAATGCTGCAGGGATAAATACTGGAAGTGGTGATCAGTGCAGGATAACCAGCTTAAATGAAGGTAGACAGGCCTCTTGGAAGTCTTGGCTGATATCCTGTCTAGTGATGGTAACATATAAGAATTCCAATTAAGGATATCACTGAGTTAAATTCCTTGATGCATGCCACTGCTTATGCCATCACAGAGAAGATGGGAATATTTAGAGAAAAGAAAGTACAGAGAAACAAAGAACCATTCTGAAAAAGGAGAATAAATGAAAGTATCAACAGATGGTGGAAGGATTTTAGAAAGTTTGAGGAAGTAAGGAGAGGTAATATGAGGCTCAATGAAAGAGAACAAAATTATATGAATAAAAAATACCACCTAGTGGATAAGGGCACTCTATTTATATTGAATATGTTAAAACAAAAGATCAAAGTAAGTGAAGATAAGATCAAAAGATACAAGGAAAGATATCTACATTTTAAACAAAATCAATTATTTAGAACAAATCATCAGCTGTTCTACAAGACTCTGGGTAGAAGAGATAAAGAAGAAGCGGTTACCAGATCTCAAAGAAGCAACTTTGTTTTGGAGTAAGATCTAGTTCAGGAGTGGGGAAACCCCGCCCACAGGCACAATTGCGCCCGCAAACCCATTTTATTGTGCCCATAGGCTGGCATACTCGTATGTACAAAATATAGTCAATTTTTCAATCATAAAATTTATACAGTACTCATATACCTCTTTGCAACATAGATCACATTTCCACTATGACTTAAAACAGTTAGACTCAAGCAGAAAATTGCCCAGTAATTGCCATTTGAATGGAAATTTTGTTTTCACTATAAAACACATTATGCTAGGTTTGTACCACCCCTTGAGACCAAACTACACTTTATTTGAAAAATATAGAATACCTCATAAGTAATATGAATGTCCTAAATTCATCGGTGGCATTAATGAAGATGTCATGTGTTAATTTAATGTGTTAAACTTATCTTTATTAATGTATATCGAATTATACATACATATGTACAAGATTTACACAGATATAAGAGTTAGAATTCCTGATCCGCCCATAGACCTTTTGTTGGGGAAATTTTTACCCACCACACTTAAAAATTTCCCACCCCTGATCTAGTCAGAAAATGTCAAGCACAACAACAGGGCACCTTGGCTCTATGAATTGGAAGAAGAATTCAAAGACATGGAGATAGAGGAGGGCATCATCACATTGGAAGATATTCAAGCTGGAGTTGGTAAGATGAAAAATTGGAAGGCAGCTGGCCCAGATCTAGTTCAGGGTTTTTGGTTCAAGGTTTTGATAAATTTACATCCTAAACTACAAAAATTCTTGCAAGGCTGTGTATTCCAAGGAATTGTTTCAAATTGTATCAGCCAAGGGTGCTGTATCCAGTAACTATCATCTAATTGCTTGTTTACCCATGATGTGGAAGCTTCTAACTGGGATAATGGAAAGAAATTGTACAGACATGTTACAAGGAGGGATCTCAGAGAACAACAAATCAGTTACTGATTGACAAAGCAATTCTTAGGAACTGCTAAAGAAAGTTGACAAGCCTATCAATGGCTTGAATTGACTATACGAAGGCATATGGTATGGTACCTCATTCATGGATTCTGAAATGCCTGGAGATGGTCAGGCAGTGAAAAAAAATTATTTATTTGTTCAAAAACAGCATGAAAAACTGGAAGACAGATCTGACTGCAGGTAGAAGAGAAATTGGACAAGTTGACACCAAAAGGGGAATCATTCAAGGAGAACTGGTGTCACCCTTACTGTTTACTGTTAGTTTGTTACCACTCTCCATAGCTTTGAGAAAGATGGGACAGCTGGCCACAATCTGCAGAAAAACACCAATCATCCACTGGCTATTTATGGATGGTTTAAAACTTTATGGCACCAGCAGCGCTCAATTGGATTTTCTTATTCAGCCCATATGAATTTTCTCTCAAGATATCCAGATGGCATTTTGGTATAGAGAAATGCACTGCTATTGAACTGAAGAGAGAGAGAGAGAGAGGGAGAGGAGAGAGAGAGAGAGAGAGAGAGAGAGAGAGAGAGAGAGAGAGAGAGAGAGAGAGAGAGCAGTGGAGTACAACTTCCAGATGATGAGTTGATAAGAGAAGTGAATGGAGAGGGTTACAATTATCTTGGTGCTGAATGCCAAGACAAAGGAGAAAATTTCTTCTGAATATGCCAGAAGAGTTAAAAACCTATATAGATCTAAGCTAAATGGGGGGAAACTGATTAGAGACATCAATGCATGTGCTGTTCATGTGATATTTTACTATGGAGGAGTTGTGGAATGGACAACGGAAGAACTTGTCAACATGGATGGAAAAGTTAGGAAAGTAATGGTTATGCATAGGTGCCATCATACTTGAAGTAATATAGCAAGGCTTTACTTACCTAAAAGGAAAATGGAAAAAAGCTGGTTGGAATAAAAGATAACGTTGTGAAGATCAAGTCCTTGCATGCTTACCTGAAGAACAGTAATGAAAGAATGTTGCAGGCTGCATTGAGTGAGAAGGTGATCAATGACATTGGAGAGATCCTCCAGGAGTCCAATATGAGGGCTAATAGAGAAAAGAATATCAACTGTAAAGAGAAAGTCCTTCATGATGAGTTTTTCCAGCAAACATTGGATGAAGCTGATGAAGAATTCTGAAAATGGTTATGATTGGGTTTTTTAAAGGAGACAAAAGGACTGATTCTTGCTGCTCAAGAACAAGCTTTACAAACCTACTCAATTAAGTGTAGTACTAATAAGACAGTAGTATTTCCTTTGTGCAGACTATGAAGAAAACCATCTGAGACAATCAGGCATATAATTAATGGATGCTCAAAACTAGCCCAAAAGGAGTACAAAAAATGTTATGACAAAGTAGCAGTGCAAATACACTGGGAGTTGTGCAAGAAGTATGGGCTAGAATGTTTCAACAAGTGGTACATGTCAAGTTTTGTAAATTTTCTCAGCACAGGTATAGAAAGAAGGATTAAATAGCCGTAAACTGTGAATCTCTATCTCACCATAGTAGATGCACAACCAACAACAGAACATATGAGAAGGGGTAACAACATCAATCGTAATTCTGTAGAGATGGAACCAATTGTGTGTGCCTGTTTATTTTAATTGTAACATATATAAAAAAAAAAAAACCAACAAGTTCACATAAAACTTGTGCATGCCATGTGACTGGTGGTTGTTAATTATTTAAACAAATGTACAACATTTGTTATATATTGATTAGGAGTTCAATACACAACACTTGCCACCCCCAATAAGAAAGTCGATTCAATGGGTTGCAACTGATACATAATAGTCTTCCGAATAACTTTTCCCCAAGAGAAGCAGCTTTCCTGCCTGTTGAAGATTGAGCTTTGTATATTTGTACTGCATTGTCACTTATTGCTCTCTCACTCAATAATGATGATAATAATAATAATAATAATAATAATAATAATAATAATCCTTTCTACTATATGCACAAGGCCGGAATTTATGGGGAAGGGTATAGTTGATCACATCGACCCCAGTACTTGACTGGTACTTATTTTATTGACCCCCAAAACGATGAAAGGCAAAGTCGACCTCGGTGGAATCTGAACTCAGAACACAAAGATGGACTAAATGTTGCTAAGCATTTTCTCCAGCATGCTAAAAATCCTGCCATTTTGTTGTCTAAAAAGTAACTAATAATGATAACAATAAGAATAATATTAATAATTACCCTGATGCAGTACCAGGCAGTAGCTCTAATGACTTCTGATCTTAAATGATTGGAAGTGTTATTTAGTAGATGCTTAGTCTTAGCGTAAAAGACAGGATACAACAAATATTCTGCTCAATACCACAGATTTGCTTGTCAGTTGCTTGATCATAACCAATTGAGCATATCCTTTAGTGGCTGGTGATATGTGCATCTCTGATCACAAGCAGGAGTAGTGAGGAGAATTCTTTGGGGTTTGAATAACTCATCTCTGGAAACATATGTGTTTCATTCATCACCCTTAAACCTTAGGGACTTTTTGAGTGGAACGGGCTACTTGACCTAAAGAAAATTCAAACAGGGAACCACCTGCAAGATCATGCAGATGGCTGAAATGCTGCTAAACATTTTGTCTGGCATGCTAACAATTCTGCCAGATCACTGCCCTAATAATAATAATTCTTCCTACTATAGGCACAATACCTAACAGTTGTATGGGGAATCTGTACACTCCCATGATTGGTTAAGTGAACAATACTAGTTCGTATAAATGAGCATGCGCAGAACAGTCTGAGAAGAGTGTCATATGCGCAGTCATAGTGTACAGGTTGTAGGAATTATTGAATAGAGATATCATGGAGTGCTTGTTGAAGATATACAGTTAGAGAGTAATAAGAGAACATCAGGAACATTTAATATTATAACAATTCAGATATAACACTGATGACAAAAAGTCGTATGTCATATCACTAACATTTTGGAGGAGGACCTAATTGACTTCATCAGCCCCAGTACTCTTCTAATACTTATTTTATTGATCCAGAAAGTATGATAGGCAAAGTTAACCATGGTGGAATTTGAACTCAGAAAGTAAAGATGGATGAACTGCTGCTAAGAATTTCTGCTATAGAGACAAGGCCTTAGATTTTGGTGGGAGGCAGTGCTTGTTGACTACATGAACCCTAGTACTTGACTGATACTTATTTTATCGACTCTGAAAGGATGAAGGCAGATGACTTTGACAGACTATGATGATCCAAGCATTTTGCCTACCAGCTAACAACAACAACAACAACTACTACTACTACTACTACTACTACTACTACTACTACTACTACTACTACTAATAATAATAATAATAATAATAATAATAATAATAATAATGATAAAGCTCACTGCACCTTTTAATTGTGAGAGGACTCCTATGCCCAGGGGCTCAAAAGCAGTCTTATTCCATCTTGCAAAATTTCTCATAAGAGGTCCAAGGCTTATCTGCATCAGATGTGACTGTATGGTAAGAAGTTTACTTCCTAACTGTGGGGTTGAGGTGAATGGAAGCAAAGGGTCAGTGACATCAATGGCTGAGGGGCCCTATCAGAAGCGGAAGGAGTGAGGATGTGGGTGGAAGTAGGACCAGTGTGGGTCTCTTTCACCTCGGGCAGTCATCATGGATGGATGCATGTGGACATGTGCATGAGACAGGGCTTTAGCAGTAGGTTCTAGTGAAGGTCAGACTGGTAGGGTGTGTCTTGGATGTAACGCAGCTGGACAGCTGACACTAAGAGGTAGGTGAACTATATTTTGTTCTTCACATTACAGTTCTCTCATATATATTTTTTTTTTCTGTTGTTGCTGTCCTCTTCCATGAGACGGCAGTGAAAATAAGGATCAGCAGCAATGCCAACAGACCTTTCTGTGGTGAAGAAAATGTGATCCCCTGGATCCGTAAGATCAAGGTGGTAGCCAAGCTGCAAGGCACTGATGATATAGCAGGTCTCATAGCTCTGTATCTGGAAGGAAACGTGTTGGTGCTGTACCTCAAGATGGATGAAATAGACCAACTGGCCACAGTGAAGATTGAGCAGCGCCTAAAAGAAGCCTTTATAGAAGGATCGTATGGTGCATTCGCTAAGCTGGGAATGGTCAGGTGGACAAGGAAAGAGTAGACATGTACATAGTGGAGGTTTGGTGATTGGCCATGCTGTCTGGTATTACTAGAGAGGGACTAGAAAAGGTGGCATGATTGGCTTTCATAAATGGCTTCCCCAATGACATATTGGTGCAACTTCAACAACTGCCAGGCAGCAAGAAAATGGCAATAAGTGAGCTCATCACTCAAGCCCACATGTCAACACAAAACACCAGGCAGAATGCAGTGGTGGTGACAGCTGCAGAAGCCCATGGCATTATGTGACGGTCAGTGAAGAATGAGAGAAAAACTGCTGTGGAGTGCCAGGAACTGCACATGGCAAGGGACTGTGTAGAGATGAAGCCTGAACCCATTTACTACTGTTGCAGGCAGACAAGGTATGTTGCCCAAAACTGCGGCCAGGAGAAAAGCCATGGGAAAGTTGCTACCTCTCATACTTCCCCTGTGAGCAAGTAGAGGCTCTTGTGTAGTCGCTGCCCGTGGTTGAAGTCCTGGTTGGAGGAAAGGCGTTCAAAGCCCTTGTGGATTTGTGCTGTACAACATCTCTTGAGACCCCAAGGGCGTCAAAAGAATGGAAAGGCATGAGTAATGTTTGGGAAGTTGATGGTAGTGAAATTGGATGTAAGGGTAGCAGCAAAGTGAAGATAGCAGTGCGGGGCACAACACTGAGGTTGCAAGTGATTTTGATCGACCATGTGATAGATAGAATTGATGTGGTGAAGGGCATGGATGTGATCAGCCACCTAGGAGGTGTCAGTGTTAGTGGAGACATGGTTTTGATTAGTGGTGCAGAGGCATCATGTGTCATGAATCTGCAACAAGAGAGGGAGCTGAGCTCCAGGTAAGATTGTACTGCTTACACCACAGAAGATAGAGTTTTTTCAGGTGGTGTTCAATGGTCAGTGGTGGACAGTTGAGTGGTGCTGGAAAGGTGAGCCCCTGACACAGGAATTAGCTGTTACCAGCATACTTTGACAGGAGTTGCCAGGAGTGAGTTTGAAGAAGTACAGAGGGTATCCTTATTCCATGGAAAGAGGAAGTGAAGAGCGGAGTGCTTCTACTAATGGCAGTGGTGCAGCCAATGAAGGGCAAGGTCAGGCCAGTACTGGACTTTCGAGAGATGAATGACCATGTATTGTGCCACGTGGGTGGTGAGGTGACTGATGTCTGCAGAGAGACATTGCAAGAATGGAGATGGATTACAAGGGCGGCAACAATTATGAAATTGAAGTCAGCATATCTGCAGCTCCATATGAACAAGAAACTGTGGTAGTATCAGCTGGTGCGATATAAGGGCTGGACACACTTTGATTAGGCTGGTTTTTGAGCTGAATTCTGGGCCAAAGATTATGGCAACAATGTTCAAATCTATCCTGGGAAAGGTGGACAAGGTAAAAAAGGCCAGCAATTCCTTTATGGACGACATCCTGATAGACAAGACTGTAGTGTTTGCTGCAGAGGTCATAGATCACCTAAAGAAGTTCGGGCTGGTTGTGAAGCCACCAGAGCCAATGGTTGGAGGAGTTGCACTGGGGCTCAAGCTTCAAAGAGACAAAACAGGTGTGTTGATGTTTTGGAGAAGAAATGAGATTCTGGAACTGGGTACCAGCATCAAGAGGCAAGAATAATTCTCGACGTGTGGGACACTGGTGGATCACTATCCAGTCATAAGGTGCCTTTGAACAGCATGCAGCTACATCAATAGACGAGCAGATGGGATGAACTGGGGAGACAAAGTGGGAGTGAGGACAAAGTGGGGAGTGGCAATGATGCAGTAAATCCTAGAGAGGGTAAGAGCAGAAAATCCAATAAAAGGAAGCTGGTATATGCCCAAATTGGAGAACGGGATCATATGGTGCAATGCAAGCAGCACAGCAATAGGGGTTGTCTGGGAAATCAAAGGTGTTGAAGCAGAGGATGCAGTCTGGCTTCGAAAAACAGATGATTATAATCACATCAATGTGGCTGAGTTGGACACAGTATTGAAGTGGGTGAATCTGGCTCTGAGATGGGGGGTGTGATCTATCGAAATCCAAACCAATTCAGCTACTGTCCTTCGATGGATAGAATCAGTGATCACTGATGAAAAGAGGGTTTGAACCAAAGGGACTGCAGAGATGTTAGTAAAGCAGACATTCTAACCAGGGTGGAAAAAGCCTGGTTGGTGTTGCTGGAAGATTCAGAGTGTGGGGTAAGTGCAGTGTGTTGACTAGGTGACTCAGAATTAAGGAGACTGCATGCCATGCATCATACAGGCATGGATAGAATCCTGTATCTTGCCAGGAGGGTTGGCTCTGACGTTACTAGGCAGAGCATTCAAAAGGTGGTTGGGAGCTGTGATAAGTGTCAATCCATGACTCTGGTCTGGGTGTGCACGAGCTGGAAAACATCTCAGTAGAGCACAACTGGAGATAATTAGTGGAGGATGTGACACACTACCAGCAGGGGACATATCTCTCAATGGTTGACTGTGCATTAGGTTGGAGGGAAATGAAGACAGGCACTGCAGATGAGGTTGCATGTATCTTGAACAAGATATTCCAGAAGTGGGGCCCTGTGGACAAATTGCTGATGGACAATGGCATGCACTTTGTTTGGAGGTGCTGAAGGAGATGCTTGATAAGTAGAATGTGCACCACTTCTTCAAAGCAGCATACAGGCCAAGTGGAAACGAAATTGTGGAAAGACACCATCACAGAATCAAGGCCATGGCTGAGACAGGACACATCTCACCACTGGAAGCAGTATTTTGGGACAAAAATGTATATAATTCTAATCAGGACAGGCCAAGGAGTCTGTGTCACACAGAGCAATATTGAGGTATGAATGGTGACACCCATGTACAGCATCACAACACCCTGTGGAAGAGATAGAGAGTCTGCCTTCGTGTACGTAGGAGATGAAGTCTGGATCAAGCACCCAAAGGCATGCTGCACATGTCAGTGGGACAGAGGGACAGTGATGGCTGTTAATTCCAAAAATAATGTCTCTGTGGATGGAATGCTGTGTCACGTCTTGGATGTTCGCAAAACTGTCGCTTCGTCAGACGACGACAAAAGTGGAGAAGAAGCAAGTGGTGCTCCATCCCTGTGAATATCACAGCAAATGAAACATCTGCCCAGGTAGATGGCAGACTTCAATCTGGAATAAAGTGAGGAGGTGATCTTGAGATCGGGGGTGGGGGTGCTGTGTGGGAATGAGGTGAATAGAAGGAAAGAATGACATCAATAGCTGAGGGGCCTTACCAGAAGAGGAAGAAGGAGTAACGACATAGGTGGAAGTAGGACCGGTGTGGGTCTCTTTCACTTCAGGCAGTCATCATGGATGGATGCATGTGGACACATGCGTGTGATACTGGGCTTTAGCAGTAGGTTCTAGTGATAGGTCAGGGCGGGTAGAGCACATCTTGGATTTAATGCAGCTGTAAGCCAACACTGAATGGTAGGTAAACCATATTTTGTTCCTCACATTACAGTTTTCTCATACTACACCAGCCACATGCTTACCTTGGACAAGCATCTTCTACTATAACCTCAGTCTGATCAGAGCCTTGCAAGTGGGTTTGGTAGATGGAAACTGAAAAAAGCCCATCATATGTGTGTGTGTGTGTGTGTGTTTGTGTCCCACTGCCACTTGACAACCTGTGTTGGTGTGTTTACATCACTGTAACTTAGTAGTTTGACAAAAGAGACTGATAGAATAAGTACTAGGTTTTTAAAAAAATACTGGGTTCAATTCATTTGACTAAAAAATTCTTCAAGGCAATGAAACAAGTAAAAGATAAAAGATGAAAATATGTGCCTTACCACTACCAAATATGGTAGTGGGTGATAACTTTATAGGAATTGAGTATGATGAATGACTGGAATGATTGAATGAAAGACATGTAGTCAAACACTGTTCATGTACTAGCACCAACGCCTATTTATTTCTTCATAGCCACGTCTACTGAGAGCATAATATTTTGTTATATCAGTTACATACAGTCACACGCTTTCATTCTTTTACTTGTGTTAGTTATTTGACTGCGGCCATGCTGGAGCACAACCTTGAGGGGTTTTAGTTAAACAAATCAACCCCAGGACTTATTTTTTAAGCCTAGTCTTTATTCTTTCAGTCTCTTTTGCTGAACTGCTAAGTTACAGGGATGTAAACACACCAGCACTGCTTGTCAAGCAGTGATGGTGAGAGGACAAATACAGACACAATGACACATGCAGATATATACAGTACACACACACACACACACACACACACACACACACACACACACACACACACATATATATATATATATATATATACGATGGGCTTCTTTCAGAATTTGTCTACCAAATTCACTCCATTTGGGAATTGGTCAGCCCAAGGCTATAGTAGAAGACACTTGCTGAAGGTGCCATGCAGTGGGACTGAACCTGAAACCATATGCTTGAGAAGCAAGCTTCTTACCACACAACCATGCCTGCGTCTATATAACATAATTGACTTTTTATTCTTTTCTCCCAAAACATTTACTACATATGCCCGTGTATAATACGACTGGATGTATCAGACGATCCCCAGGATTTCCATTTAAAACGTGGGTTTTGAGCTATACTTGCTGTATAAGACTACTCCAATTTCCGTGAAAAATAGCTCAAGCATTGAAGGTATATGGATCATAGCTAAAGGGGTCAGATGAGCTGTAGCTTCCCCAATGGTCCCTGAAGCTACTGCTTTTTTTGTGTTCCAATAACATTTTAACTATGTTTCAATCAGTAAACTTTGTATGCAACAATTCTGCAGTTTTGGTTGTTTTAAATTTATCCAGTTCTTTTCAAAAAGTGACCAAGTATTGTAAACTAGCAGAAATACCCGGCGTTGCCCGGGTTAAAGAGAATAATGAAATCTAAAAACGCCGTCTAGACTACGCATCATCTTTATATAGAGAGATGTATATACACACACGCACCCAAACACACGTATATATATGTATATCAATATAAATATATGAAAGTCAATGAAGTTTCGTAAAAGAAGGTGATCATGTACATACTTTCTTGCTGTTGTGACTATAACACCTCGTTGTAAACAATGTTCCTTGTTTTCCCTTGTGGAGCATATACAAATAGGTTTTTTTTGCTGCCCACTCTTGAGCAGCCAACATACAGTTGTCCATGTGAGAAGCAGGGCTCTTCCAAGAGAAGACCAGCTACAGACAGTGTTTGACCCTGAGATTTGTTTATGGACATGGCAAAAGTCACACGAAGGGGGAATTGTAGTCTTCTGAATGTAAAAGGAATGTCTGCTCCTGATGGAGTAAGAGGAATTCTTGGAATAAAGACGTCATCCCCTTTTGCACATCCAGAAAGAATGGTAGCCTCGATAACGTGTGACATCATTTTCTTTATCACTAGTCGTGTTCCATTGCAAAGTCTTGGTGGTTCCAGATTGCGGAGCAGCATGACAGGCGTTCCAACTTTAAGTGATAATATGTGGGGAGGTAGTCCTGGAGGCTCCAACGAATTGAGAAATTCAGGAGGATAGTTCACCACTTCATTTGTATCTGGAACTGTATCAACAGACTTGTAAGTTTGAAGATTGCCGGGAAGAGAATGCATCAGGTGTTGATTAATTTTTGTAACAGCTACGTTTTTTGGAGCTAATATTGCTGTTTCACATAGCCAATTGTGATTTTGGTAGTTTTGTTTAAAGTTGGGAAAGACATTGTGTTTGAGGTCATCTACAGAATTAACAACAGAACAAAATGGCCGGAGGTCTGCAACGAAATAATTTTACTCAACACTTTGCAAGTGAATCAGTGGAGGAAAAGATGCGTCTCATTTACTTGACAATTTATGCACCACATTGCAGAAATCACAATGTAAGTATATCTGAAAGAGTAGTCTTACACTGTTGTACCGTTGAATTACAAATAATGCTCATCTGTTATGTTCGGGTTAAAATTTCATCAACATCAAAAATATATGAATTTTCATGGGAGTTATGGCCGTTATGCAAAGAATATAATTTTCAAATTTCATAAAGATCCGTTCAGTACTTTTTACGTAGTTTTGGATAAGAAAACAAATGACTAATGTGTGTGTGTGTGTAATGGGTGTATATATGTATAGATATCTGTATGCATGTATATATGTATATATGTGTAGATATTACATGTACATCTATCTATCTATATATATATATATACATCTACACATATGTATACATCTACACATATGTATACATATACATGTATGCATATAGATCTCTCTCTCTCTCTCTCTCTCTCTCTATATATATATATATATATATATATATTGTTGTACTTGGGGATGGTCATATTGCCAGTTTAGCCAATAAAAACACACGCACTGTATATTTGGTGTTAATTTGCTTCAGCTTTATATTACATTAATCTTAATCTTATTTCGGCCAGAGTTCTTTCGTCACACTTCTGTGACCTCATCAGTGGTCCTTTGTTTCCTTCCTTCTTATGTGTGTCTCACCTTGCTAAATATCAGCCATTTTGTATTTTGTATTCCTATTGTATGTGTCTACGCATGCGTGTCTTTCAATGTGTCTGTGTCTTTTGTAAGTGCATGTGTGTATGGGGACTGTCTGTATCACCTATATACTCTGTTAATACGTGTTCGTTTGTATTTGTTTTTATTTATTTATTTGTTCATGTGTGTGTGTGTGTGTGTGTGTGTTTTTGTGTTTAATTAAATCTTGTTAACGTATGTAGTATTTAATTCCATTTGTTTATCTATGTATCGTATTATACTTTGTTCATGTTATTATTGGTTTATGGGTAACATGTTGTCACATGCTGTGGTTTGTGGTTTGTTAGTGGTGTGTTAGTGTTCCATTCTAGTTTCCTATTCAGGCTAGGTTTCTCTTCTATTATGTGTGTAGCTTCAGTGTATATATATATATATATATATATATATATATATATATATATATATATATATATATATATATATATACATACATATACGTGTACATATACATCTATATGTATACATATACATCTCTCTCTCTCTCTTTCTCTCTCTCTATATCTATACATATACGTGTACATATACATCTCTCTCTCTCTCTCTCTCTCTCTCTCCCTCTCTTTATCTTTCTCTCTTTCTCTTTCTCTCTTTCTCTCTCTCTCTGAAAGTATCTGTCATTACAGTATCGAAATGGTGTACATATACATGTATATGTATACATATACATCTCTCTCTCTCTCTCTCTTTCTGTCTCTCTCTCTCTCTCTTTCTGTCTCTCTCTCTTTCTCTCTCTGTGAAAGTATCTGTCATTACAGTATCGAAATGTGATTGTTTCAGTTAGTGGAATAGTTTCATTTTTAAAGTGAAAGTATTTGACATAACTGTTTTTGTTTCACTTTTGACACGTAATACTTAAATAGTGGAAGAGATATTATGTTGCCGTGTGCTCGAACTCTGCAAGAAGTTAAAAATTTCTTTGACTAAAACACAACTGGAACCCTAAGTAAGGCATGTGTAAAATTTGAATGAAACTGGTTGCGTAGTTTTCGAGTTTTAGGGATTCACACAGACAGACAGACAGACACACACACACACATTCTCATTTTTATATATATAGATTACCTGCTTTAATACACATGAAGCTTACTTGGCTGGTGTAAACACCACCATAGTGACATCAGTTAGGTGTTAATTATTTTACAGGAACTAACAAGTATACTATAATAGCACCATTTACTTGAAATGTATTTACAGATTTACTTAAAGAATGTATAATATTATATTGTAATATATTAGGGATGTTGTTATAAAGTACATACCTAGTATTTTCTTTAATTTGTAAATTATTCTTGCTTCATGAGACTATTGGTCTTGAAACAACAGATCCATTTTGACACTGCTCATGGACCATGTCTGCTACATGCTTCTCTAGAGTCAGCCAGTGTGCAGTGCCACCTCTCATTGCACATTTTGTCCTTAATAAACCTTCCTTTAATCTCCAAACTCTTACCATCTTCTTGGTTACACCGTATTCTCTCATAGCCACACAGTTGTTGTGGAACTTGGCATGTGTTACCACTTTCAGTTTAAAACCAGCTTCATATGTCTTTCATTTATCACTTGGGGCCATAAAAAGGTTTTACAGTTGCTGGAAGTTAATGTTCATCCAGTGATAATATTGCTGCTTATGAAAGAGTGATGATTTGAGCCTTTTCAAGAAACCCTGTCTGTAAGGTTTATTGTAATTGGTCTGACTGACACAAACTGGCCAGTCACAGAAGGTACAGGTGCATACTGCTAATCTGCCATAACATGTAGGTTAGTTACTGTAAAGTACACTTGTCCTGAAAGCCCTTGGTTGGCTGAGCATTGTATGAGAGAGCACTCTAACAAAGCAGTGTAAACAGAACAGACCCTGGAACCTAACTGAATGGGCTGATTGTTTACATTTTCTGTTCATCAGCAAATGGTGATTGGTGTCTGTTTGCTAAGTTTACTGCACTGTTGTTTTAATATAATCTTATTAATCCAGCTTCCCAAACATACATGTAAGTATCAGTAGAAAATACTGAGTTGCAGAACCATAGGATCTATGTGAGTTTTTTACGGTGTTCTCCATTGACATTGGTACTACTCTAAACCACAGGAAGTTAAGGTTCAGATTTTATACGGAGTATATAAGACGACCCCTAGTTTAGGGGTGACTTTTTTGAAGTTCAAATTCCATCCTGTACACTGGTATATATGGTATTTTACTCCTTTGAGCCTATTGTTAAGTATAAAAAATTGTTCTTCTTACCAGAAAGGTTAGTTGAGGTCAAGAAGTGAGCAAACAATTGAAAAGCAAGAGTAACAGACAAATAACTGACAAATGTGAGCAGTCTTATAAGCTCCCATCAAGAGAACCCAACTCTCTCCATCTAACATGGATCAGATCTTAAGCCAAGCCATGACACTAGTATCTTTATAAAAATGTTTCCACAACTCACTTTCATTTCTTTATTCTTCGCACACATGGAATTGATATTAATAACTGAACAACAATTTAAACTGTTGTTTTTAGCAAAAAAAGAAAAAAAGCTTCTCATTCATGCTCACACTAAATCATGAGAGAGCTCTCACAGTGAGTCTTAGTGGTTTATAAAAGAATCTATACCAAATATGATTGTCCACCCATTTTCGTGCGTATGCAAACTTTCGTACATATTGTAAACTTTAGAATGACATGTTGGTGAGTATTGGAAGCAATGGAGACATATCTGTTTCACATCATTTTTTTTTTGCACCTACTTAACACCTACTCTTTTCAGTATCATGTCATGCTACATGAGGCTTTCAGAAAACCTCTACCTGGAATTGACATTAGGTAAAGATATAATGGCACGTTGCAAGTAGAAACTGAAGTTATGCGTGTAAGTGGCTGTGAACTCCTGTTTGTGAACAATTGTAGATTTCCTGCACCAGATGAGCCCACCATCAGTTTTCAGCATATGACTTTCCAGTTTCTAGTACTGAAGAGGAGATAACCACTCTGAAATGCATGCATCCTCCAGTCTGGTTAGGGGGTGCTACAAACAGACATATTGTGTTTACACCTATCTGTCTATTGCAAGAAATTTTCTCCATAACAAAGTAAAGGAAATGGCTTTCTTATGGGTTTAAACATGCCTGAAGCATATTTGAACTGGTAACAAGATTTTATTTACTCAAATCACGGCTTAGCACTTTCATCCTGTATTTTATTTAAAGTCACCAACTAACATAATCAAGGCATTGTACCATGAGAGAAATATAATAAGATTGACTTGTCTCTTATATCAGTTGGTAGTATCTGCATCTGCTTTTCTGGTTTCTGTTGCTGAAGAGGAGATAACCATTCTGAATTGTATGCATCCACCAGTCTGGTAAGGGTCACACTGCAAACTGACATGACATGTTTATATCTATCTGTCTACACCAACAAACTTTCTCTATGAAAAAATATTGTGAATGGCTTTCTTACAGGTTTGAATATACCTCAAGCATATTTGAACTAGTAACAAGATTTTATTTATAAATATCACTGCTTAGCACTTTTGTCTCCTATTTTAATTATGGCAAACTGCCAACTAACACCACCAGTCATTGTATAATGAAAGAAATATGATTTGTTTCACTTGTTAGTTTTCAGTGTCTGCCTTTCTGGTTTGTGTTTCTGAAGAGGAGATAACCACTCCAAAATGAAAACATCCGCCAGTCTGGTTAGGGAATGCTTTGTACTGAATTGGTGTGTTTATACCAATCTTTGTACAGTGAGAAGTTATCTCCAGGACAAAAGACAGTGAATGGCTTTCTTACAGGTTTGAATATGCCTCAAGCATATTTGAACTGGTGACAAGTTTTTATTTATGCACATCACTGCTTCCATATTTTATTTACAGCAAGCAGCCAATGAGCTCATCTGGGTCTGCCTCTTCCACAGGCTCCCTCAACCGCTAGGCTGTGGCACTTTTTCACACCGCTATCCTCATCCATTCTCACCACATGAGCATACCAGTACAGTTGTCTCTCTTGCACACCACATCTGATGCTTCTTAAGTCCAACTTTTCTCTCAAGGTACTTACAATCTGTCTAGTATGCACACTGACATTACACATCCATTGGAGCATACTGGCTTCGTTTCTTGCAAGCTTACGCATGTCCTCAACAGTCACGGCCCATGTTTCACTGCCATGTAGCATGGCTGTTTGTACACATGCGTCATACAGTCTACCTTTTACTCTGAGCAAGAGGCCCTTTGTCACCAGTAGAGGTAAGAGCTCTCTGAACTTTGCCCAGGCTATTCTTATTCGAGCAGCTACACTTTCAGTGCACCCTCCCCCGCTACTGACTTGGTCACCTAGGTAATGGAAGCTATCAACTACTTCTAGTTTTTCTCCCTGGAATGTGGCAGAAGTTGTTCTCTGTACATTTTCAGTGTTTATTGCTCCTAAGCATCTGCCATATACAAAAAATATCTACCCAGTTAGCCTTCCTTTGATATTGCTGCACCTCTTATGTGTCCATAGCTTACACTAGGTACATTTAATAGAGTTTCTGCCTACGCTTTTTCTACAGATCGAGCAGGGCCATCTACCTGAAGGGGTTTGTGGTTTGTCTGCCTTCCTACTTATCAGGACTTTGGCTTTAGTTAGGTTGATTCTAAGGCCCTTCGATTCTAATCCTTGCTTCCACACCTGAAACTTCTCCTCTAGTTCTGATAGTGACTCAGCAATTAGAGCAAGGTCGTCAGCATAGAGGAGGAGCTCCCAGACGCATCATGTCTTGAATTCCTCTGTTATTGCCTGGAGGACTAAGATAAATAAGAGGGGGCTCAGGACTGAACCTTGGTGGATCCCTACCTCTACCTGGAATTCTTCACTGTACTCGTTGTCAACTCTCACCTTACTGACAACATCCCTGTACATGGCTTGCACAGCTCCCACTAACGATTCATCTATCTCTAGTTTCCTCATTGACTACCAGATAAGGGATCAGGGGACCCTGTCAAAGGCTTTCTCCATGTCAATGAAAGCCAGGTACAGAGGTTTATCTTTGCATATATATATATATATATATATATATATATATATATATATATATATATATATATATATATATATATATATACTAGTCTAAGTGTCCAGCATTGCTTGGAAGTTTAAAGAATGTTAAAGGAAATGAATATATCTATTCTGATAAAAATTATATTTTCAGAAAAATTCTATCAGATGACATAAGTATAAACAGTTATTAAAACAAATCCTGAGATCAATCACAGTTTAATTTTGTTTAATTCAAGAACAATCATATGATCCCATATGATCGAGTTTGACAACTATGCTGTTTATAACGAAAGAATACCCCTTCCATGAAGGTCTAAAGGTTGTACATGTACATATTAGACATTAGAAAGGGTTACAGCTGATGTTATGCACCCTACACAAGCCAAGCTAACTTAATTTCTCTTGCAAAAGAGAGAGAGGCATTTTCTCTCTTTTTCAATATTTAATTACAAGAGATATGTTGTTACCATATATGGTAACAACATATTCTCTAAATATACAATGTTTTCAGTGTGTCCTTTAAGTGGGTTACAAATAAAAAGAGTTTTGGGACTTCCAACTTGCAAATATCCTACATGAGAGAAGCAAGGCTAAATCCAACAACTGAGTGATTGTCCTTGAGATTTGTTTATCAACAGAGCAAAACTTAGTTTCACTGGGAACTGGAGCCATTTAAATTCAAAGTAGAAGTCAAATGGTATTAACAGGATCTGTGGAATGAAGGCATCTTCACCCTTATATTCCCCAGTAATAATTGTTGCTTCTAGGATATGGGGTTGCATTGCTTTCACCACCAGTCTGGTGCTATTGCACAGGCATGGTGGATCCAGGTTCCTGAGCAGCATGATTGAGGTCCCCTTTTTAAGTGTTTAGTTGTGTGGTGGCATCCCAGATGGCTGTAGAGAGTTCAGGGACTCAGTTGCAAAAACTACAGCTTGGTCCTGATCAATGACAGTGTCGATGGATTTGAAAGACAGTTCTTGTCCTGGCAACAGCAGCAAGAGATCCCAATTGATTTTGTCGACAGTATCATTACGTGGAGCTAAGATGGCTCGCTCACGTAGCTATTGACTGTTGCTAAAGTTTCGTGCAATGTTTGGAAACACATGCATTTTGAGATCAGTGACTGTTGGTGCCATCTCACCACAGGGTAGCTTGAGTTGCTGTTGCAATTCTCCATATAAATGATAACAAAGTGTGTATCAAATGAAATTAAAATCCTGGTTCAGTGACAGATTGATCAAGTTAGTAAAGTTTTAATGTTTTGGTAACACTATATTATCTCTTGTAACTAAATATTGAAAAAGAGAGAAAATGCCTCCCTCTCTTTTGTAAGAGAAATTAAGTTAGCTTGGCTTGTGTCGGGTACATGACATCAGCTGTAATCCTTTCCAATGTCTAATATGTACATGTACGACCTTTAGACATTTATGGAAGTAATATTCTTTCGTTACAAACAATATAGTTGTCAAACTCGATCATATGGGATCATATGATTGTTCTTGAATTTCTGTAAAAAATTTTTTATTTCTTTACTCTGTTTGGAAGGTGACATTTGCTTTGATGAGAGAGTAGAAAGTGAAAGATGTATGTACATGTATATGAAAGGGAAGTGTGTGTGCGTGTGTGAGAGAGAGTGAGTGATTGAAGGCATGTGTTGTCATGTATATTTTTTGCACGCATTTGTAAGTGGCACTCTCTCTCTCTCTCCCTCTCTTTCTCTCTCTCTCCCTCTCTCTCTCTCCCTCTCTTTCTCTCTCTCTCCCTCTCTCTCTCTCCCTCTCTTTCTCTCTCTCTCTCTCACATATACATGCATACATCTTTCATATACACATACATGCATACATTTTTTTGTATGGGTGTGTGTGTGTGTGAAAGAGTGAGTGAGTGAAGGTGTGTGTTGTCATGCATATGTAAGTGGCAATCACTCTGTCTCTCTCACACATACACTATCTTTCAAGTACACATACATACATAAATACATATGCAAGGTCGTCAGCATGTAGGAGCTCCCAAGGGCATCCTGTCTTGAATTCCTCTGTGATTGCCTGGAGGACTATGATAAATAGGAGGGGGCTCAGGACTGAACCTTGGTGGACCCCTACTTCTACCCGGAATTCTTCACTGTACTCGTTGCCGACCCTCACCTGACTGATGGCGTCCCTGTACATGGCTCGCACAGCTCTCACTAACCATTCATCTATCCCTAGTTTCCTCATTGACCATCAGACAAGGGATCGGGAGACCCTGTCAAAGGCTTTCTCCATGTCAACGAAAGCCAGGTACAGAGGTTTATCTTTGGCGAGGTATTTCTCTTGCAGCTGTCTTACCAGAAATATAGCATCAGTGGTGCTTTTCCCTGGCACGAACCCAAACAGCATCTCATCTAAACTGACTCTCTCCCTAATTAGTTGGGCTATGACCCTCTCCGTGACTTTCATTACCTGATCTAACAACTTGATAATATAGTTCTATATTTTTCTTATGAATATTGTTCTATAAGGGACTTTTAATATATGTCACTGGCATCACTGAGGTAAAGAAAAAATTATCAATGATACCACTAATGATACCACTAATTTGCAATTAATTTGATTATGTCATCTGTATTAATTAATGCAATTATATCATAAAAATGTAAAAAATTAAGATATCATTTAGAAATTTTGGCAATAGCCTAGCCATTTTGGCAATCTTTCATTTTAACTCGAAGGCATGTGCACATGGCTCAGCTGTTACCTTACGTGTTCGGTAATTGACCTGGACGTGTGTATGTGCTGACAGGGGGTGCGAGACAGATAGTGTGTGCTGTGTGTGTATGTGTGTGTGAGAGAGAGTGACAGCATGCATTTTTAATTTATTTTTTATTGCATTTTTTCAGTGAAGGTGAGTGATTGACTGAGAGATAGAAAGAGAGAGAGAGAGAGAGAGAGAAAGAGAGAGAGAGAGAGATAGAGAAAGAGAGAGAGAGAGAAGGTGTGTGCTGGTGTGTGTGTATGTAAGAGAGAGAGAGAGAGAGAGAGAGAGAGAGAGAGTGATAGTGTAAATTTTACTTAGCTACTTATACATACTTGCAAAAAAAAATTGTCATGAAAACATACACCTTCACTCAGTGACTGACTCTTACTCTCACTGTCACATACACACATATACAAAGCATGTATGCTTGAGTATTTATGCATGTATGTGTATACGACAGATAATGAGTGTATGTTTGTGTTTGCGTGTGTGGCTGACCCTAGCCATTTTACACATACATGACAACACCTTTCTCTCTCTCTCAGTCAATCACTCACACACTTACTCACTAAAAAAACATGCGAGAAAAACTAACTAAATAAAAAGATTTACGCTATCACTCTCTTTCTTTCTCTCTCTCACACACACAGAACAAGACACACCTTCTCTCTCTCTCTCTCTGACAACACCTCTCTCTCTCTCTTTCTCAGTCAAATACACACTAAAAAATATGAGAAAAAGTAAATAAATAAAATTCACACTATCACTCTCTCTCTCTCTGACAACACCTCTCTCTCTCTCTCTCTCTAACAACACACCTCTCTCTCTCTCTCTCTGACAACACACCTCTCTCTCTCTCTCACACAACACACACCTCTCTCTCTCTCTCAGTCAACCATTCAACACTCACTCTAAAAAGATGCAAGGAAGAATAAATTTAAAAATGTAAGCTTTCTCTCTCTCTCTCTCTCTCCCTCACACGCATACACATGACACACCTCTCTCTCTCTCTCACACACACATACACACAAAACGCACACTTTAAATTTATTATTCAATTTGCAGTAAGGAAAAATCTTAAATTATTGATTGACATATTATTATTAATTAGTATAATGGCATAGCCTGGAAAAAACATGGATTACATGGAAAAATGCAAGCAAGAGAAATAATATTAAGATTATAAACCTGGAAAAGTACAGGACAAGTTATTACACCTGTAAAAGTATAGGACAAGCTATTACTTCTAGTAAAGCAAAGAATAAGAAACTTTTCACTTAAAATATTGCAGCTAAAATTAAAATTTGAATATTAAAAATTATTTTATTTTTATTTACAAAGTGATATTATAATTAAAATGGTACCATCATTCTGTTAAAATATTGACACACTAGAAAACTTAAAAAATGAGAGCCAGAAATACCATTATTGATAAAGTTTTATGCAAAGTAGAATAGTATATGTGGTACGCAAATTCCTTATGTAAATAAATAGGCATTGGGTCAAGACTGAAAATGTGAAGACTTGGCAATAACTTAGGGAATAACTCAAGCAAATTTTACTGTAAATTTGTTGTTATAGGTAGATTTTACTGTAATATATAACTAATTTTTTATCATTCTATTTATTGTACCAACTAATGATGTACTACGATTATTTTTTATAACCTATTTTCAAATTTCTAACTATTAATTAATAATTTTAAAAAATGAATTTTTTTTAAAGTGCAAAAAATATTTCAGTTGAGTTATTTTTAATTTTTAATAGAAGTAACAAGTAATAACAAATAGAAGTAATAACTTGTAATAAAATTTTTAGTTTTAATAAAAGCTAATATTTTCTAAACCTACATATTTTATTTGAAATTATATCCTTAGCTGCAATATTTTAAGTAAAAATGTTCTTGTTCTGTACATTACCAAATATAATAAGTTGTCCTGAACTTTTCCAGGTGTAATAACTTGTCCTGTACTTTTCCAGGTTTATAATCTTAAGAATATTATTTCCCTTGCTCCCGTTTTTCCATGTAATATATATATATATATATATATATATATATATATATATATATATATATATATATATATATAATACATAAATAATATACAAATATATGCATACATCCATACATATATTACATACCTACATCTATATGTATGCATATATGGGTACAGGACATGAAAAAAGTGTGGACAGAATGAGAAACGAGAACATAAAAAACAAAAACATAGAAAACAAACTTTTTCGAACAACGAAAAAACAAACAAACAGAGAAACGAAACATGCAGCATAAAGAACATACCCTTCATCAATTTCCCCTGTTTTATCTACTCTGCATTTCGAAGGTAAGGACAAGACGCGACTTTGTTAAAACAGTCCTTCCCGCAAAGCAAATTAAATAAAATTTGGGATTTTTTGCAGAGGGAGAAGTGGTAACAAAAATAGGACAGTGAGAACAAAACAATAAAAACAAACGGTGAGGGCTGTTAGCCAAGACGATGGGAAGTGGTGAACGCTTGGAAAAATGAGCTTTGCAAAGAGACAGATAAAAGGAAGTGGAAGAAAGAGAGAATGGCCTTTGGTCACGTGTGAGCAACGAGAGAGTCAAGGAGGGAGAGTGTGTGTGTGTGAGAGAGAAAGGGGGAATGGTGAAGGGGAGACGAGAAGAATAGGGAAAGGATGGGAGAGAAAACAGAAAGGAAGAAGAACAAGTGAGGGAGATAGACAGAAAATAGAATAAGAGTGCGCATCGTAATTATTAAGATAAAACTTACTTGGGAAAGATGCATGGCGTTCGATCATATAATAATATGAATAATATATAAATATATGCATATATACATATATATATGTACATACCTACATATATATGTATATATACATGCATATATGGGTACAGGACATCAGAAAACGTGGACAGAATGAGAAATGAGAACATGAAAAACAAAAACATAGAAAACGAACATTTTTCGAACAATGGAAAAAAACAAACAGAGAAACGAGACATGCAACATTCCCTTCATATATATATATATATATATATATATATATATATATATATATATATATATATATATATATATATATATATATATATATATATATATATATATATATATATTATATATATGTATATGAGTTCAGCAAAAATTTAGATTCAGGTGAATATGGTACTTAAGTTTAGGCACCAGAATTTAGTACGGTATTATCCATACAATTTCAAAGTAAGGTGATTAATATCTTTGTTGCTAATTTTAATTATAATATATATATATATATATATATATATATATATATATACACACATACACACACATACATAATACATACATACATACATACATACATACATACATATATATATATATATATATATATATATATATATATATATATATATATATATATATGTATGTATGTATGTATGTATGTATGTATATATATTATATATAGTTATGGTATATTCCATTAGGAATGTGGTAGAGTACAGTATAAAGCTTGTCCACTTTCAAAATTGCCCAGTACAATCTAGTAGTATTATTATATTCTTCCAAGTTAAAGTTTGGGCATTCCTCACGAGTGAATACAAAATTGAAGAAATTGGAGTCAACATGAAGGACAGTTATTTTTTAATCGCTACAGTTGTTTCAATGCAATGTAGTTCTCAAAGAATATAGGTATTTGATTATGTAACTGTTTGTTTGCATAATGAGGAAACAACTAGATCTCATTATACAAATAAACAGTTGTATAATCAAATACCTGTATTCTTGGAGAAGTACGTTGCATCAAAACAATTGTAGTGATTTAAAAATAACTGTCCAACCGTACTCCTTCATGTTGACTCCAATTTCTTCAATGATATATATATATATATATATATATATATATATATATATATATATATATACACATATTCCTAAAAAGAGCTTAAAGGGATATATTATTCAGGCGGTTACTTACTCAACGGAAATATGTATGTATTAAATAATAAAACATATGGTATATACCTGGTAGATTACCAGTAAAGTATGTTCACTTTCACAGTGTTTGTTGTGTATTTGGTTAATGAGAAAGATGGAAGACGGATGATACTAGAATATCCATTAATCACTACAATTGTTTCGACCCATCTAGCACCGATCCCTCACAGGTGGGATACTTAACCTGTTCAGGAGCATCTGTCAGTGCAGATGTATGTATTTATATACAGGGTGTCTACAAAATAATTAAATATAAGAAATAATAATTTCTTAAAGTATGTGTTAATCCCCATGTACCCAGATTTTGTGGACACCCTGTATATTATGTGGTTAATAATATTTTTAACAGAAATGTTATAACTCTATTTGAGAGTTCAAATGTCTTTTTATTTTTGTGATCATGCATTTCATGAGAATGAGAAGAAAATAGATATCACTAGGGGATTTAGCTTGAAGAACACCATTTTTGGGTTTCCATGCTTAAGTTTATATCCTTTGCCAACAAATATCAGTGAAAGACACACAACACAAACACAAATACACACACACACACACACACACACACACACACACACACAGACACACACACACACACATACAAGCATACACATAATATACACGTGTACTCACATGCAATAGAGGTTAAGAGGCAGGTTAAAGTATTGACTGGAGACAGGAAAGTAAACGTACAATATCTCAAAGAAACCTGAATAGGGATGCAGTTACAATACCAGTTAAAATATTGAGGAATGTAGGAGAGGTGATCGTATAGACAAAGCAGTACAAGTCTGGGGTGGGCACATATATGGAAACAAACAAATGCATTCATAGTTGAATGAAAAACATAGATATATGAAATCACTAATGTGTATTTCCTCATTTTCAGTACAGCAAATAAACTTTATCAGTTTTCCTCATAGAATCTTCTTCTAGTCAGGTGTCGCACTATGCGATGCTGTGATCATCACGATATCTTGCCACCTTCTCTTCTCTGCCCCATGGACAGCTGAGAATAATGACAATTCTGTGGTTGTGATGTCTTTCAGCCAAGAAGTGGGTGGTCTGTCTTTTTTACGTCTGCTGTTCACCTTGCCAGTTATGATCGTTCGCTCAAGTCCATCCCGGCGCATGACGTGGCCAAAGAACCGTAGCTTCCGCTTCATGATGTTTCGCCGGAGCGTCATCTCGCAACCGAGCTTTTCTAGTACCCAGTTGTTTGTCCTTCTCTCTGTCCACGACACTCTAAGGATTCTGCGGTAACACCACATTTCAAAAGTGTTCACTCTTTTCTCATCTGCCTTCAACATTGTCCACGACTAGCAGCCGTACGTCGCAATAGAGAAAGCGGCAGCCCGAAGTAGCCTTATCTTCAGCAGCATTGACACGCCACGACTCTTCCAAATGTTCTCCATATCTTGTACCGCTTGCCTCGCTATCGCGAGCCTTCTCTGTATCTCTGGTGTGCTTGATCCACTGGTGCTGATTGTGGATCCCAAGTACACAAAATCATCCACTTCCTGAATCGTCTCTCCGTCTACGGTGAAGTCACCTTGGTCTGTCCTGTACTTATTCACCACCAAGATCTTTGTCTTCTTTACATTCAGGAATAGGTCACTCTGTGTACTCATGTCTTTCACTTTGCATATCATCTGCAGCAATTCATCCTTGCTGTTACTTAGAGAAGTCGATGAAAAACACGTAAAGTGGGATGTTACATTCCTTAAACTTCTCGATCATCATCCTGATGTTGACTATCTGTTCCCTTGTTCCTCTGCCCTTGACGAATCCGGCTTGTTCCTCAGCAATGACACTGCTATATTTCCGCTGCAGTCTACCTACAATGATTCGCAGCAGGATCTTGCTTGCATGGACAATAAGACTGATGGTTTGGTAGTTAGAGCACTCGCGTGGGTTGCCTTTCTTTGGTATTGGTACGAAGACTGCACGACACCAGTCGATCGGCCACTCCACGTCGTTCAAGATCTTGACACACAGTCTCCACAACACTTGTATCCCAATATCTCCCGTCGCCTTCCATACCTCGATGGGAAGTTCATCCACACCAGGGCTCTTCCCGTTCTTGGTATGGTACAGTGCCTCCCTCACTTCTTCTTTGAGTGGTTCCAGTTCTCTGTCTTCGGCTACAGCGAGTGCAGCGGGGAGATCTTCCTGCCTCCTTCTGTACAATCGGTGCTGTATTCCCTCCACCTAGCTTTGATGTCCTCTTCCTCTGCCAGGATGTTACCTTCTTTATCGTTGATGACGTCACTACGTGGAGTCCACTTCCTCTTTCTACTCAATTCCTTCACCAAACGAAAAACAAACTTGATGTCACCTTTCTGTGACGCATCTTCCGCCTCCAGACATATCTGGTCCAGATGGTTCCTCTTGTCCTCTAGTGCCTGTCTGTTGTACTGCTTGTCAAGTTCTCTCCAATCCTGATGGTTTCCACTTGCTTTCGCTTTCCTCCTTCTTCTTGCGACATATAGTGTGTCGTCTGATGGCCACGACCTCTCAGAGTCCGTCTTTTAGGAATATTCCTCTCCGCAACTTCCTTTGTGATGTTGACCATTTTCTCATAAAATAGAAACTTTAAATACACACTGCAGCTAACTTACACTTCTAAAACATTAACAAACCAATATATTGTAAATGCAGGTAAGGATTCACTAAATGGCATGATTGACAACATAACTTTTCTCAGTATCTTACTCTTCCTCATCCCATCAAACAGTTAAAAAATGATTTTCATTAAAAAAATGTCTAATAATAAGTTGTAAACGGGATCTCTTTCTCACCCCTGCATGCATGCAACCACCCATCCCTCCATCCACCCCCCCCCCCACACACACACACGCACACACATCTGCCACAATTGGTTGTGTTATCGAGTGACAATCTGTGAAAAGTAGGATTTTCAGGCAAAGAAAAAGACTAGCTAACAGACTTTACAAATACCAGTTATCATTTTTGTCATTAAAATCTCATTGATGGGGTTTTGTTTCTTTGTTAGAAACTAGCTTCTTGCTAATAGAATGGATTCCAAAAACAGAAATAAAAGGATACATACATAGGTATACAGGTACATACACAAAAACACATCCATAGACATGCATGCTTAGATACATACAAGCTACTGGAGCGTTTTTGAAACCACTCAGTCAAAGAGAGATAGTAGTTTAATCTCTGTCAAGTCTCACAAAAAAAAGTTGCAATGTTGATATAGTAGGTGTTTGTCACACTTGCTTTCGGCTATATTCATACCAGTCAACCAAAACTCTGTAATAATTCAAAACTTTTGTTTTATGTATTAATACGGTTTTGATTTAGAGTTAATATTGTATTTCCAAGCATTTATTTTTGTTCATAGTTGAAGGATTTTATAATATTTAATTTCGCTCTATGGTGTCGAGTTAGCACAGTTAGCACAGTGGGCAAAATTGTTTTACGGTATTCTGTCCTCGTAATGAGCTCAAATTCTGCTGAGGTCAACTTTGGTTTTCATCCTTTCAGGGTTGATAAAATAAGTACCAGTTGAATATTGAGGTTGATGTAACTGACTTACGCTCCCCTAAAATTGCTGGCTCTATGCCAAAATTTGACACAAACATTTAATTTAGCTTCATATCAATTTAGAAGATTAATTAAACAGTGAGAAACTTAAATAACTAACATATGTATATAATCTCATAATTTATTTCAACAGTCTGTTTCCAATGTAATGTGCTTTCAGATTTTTTCCAGGAGATTCACTACTAAATCATATTTTATGAATTATTGTTCTTATCTTTAAGATAAAAAAAAAATAATAATAATACGTCTGTTGACTACTTCACAAAATTCTAGCCATATGTTTTTGAAACTTACATATACATGCAGGCTCTTACATATACCTACATATAAATGTAGATATTATGTGTGTGTGTATATATATATATATATATGTACATGTGTATATATATATATATATATATATATATATATATATATATATATATATATATATATATATACACTCTTTTTACTCTTTTACTTGTTTCAGTCATTTGACTGCGGCCATACTGGAGCACCGCCTTTAGTCGAGCAAATTGACCCCAGGACTTATTCTTTGTAAGCCTAGAACTTATTCCATCAGTCTCTTTTTGCCGAACTGCTAAGTTACGGGGACGTAAACACACCAGCATCGGTTGTCAAACGATAGTGGGGGGACAAACACAGACACACACACACACACACACACACACACATATATATATATATATATATATATATATATATATATATATATATATATATATATTCGACGGGCTTCTTTCAGTTTCCGTCTACCAAATCCATGCACAAGGCTTTGGTCGGCTCGAGGCTACAGTAGAAGACACTTGCCCAAGGTGCCACGCATCGGGACTGAACCCAGAACCATGTGGTTGGTAAGCAAGCTACTTACCACACAGCCACTCCTGCGCCTCACGAAACCGGTTATTTCTCAAAATACAATGTTTATATACCAAAAAGATTTTATAACATTTTTCTAACATTTCTCTAACATTTTTCTGACATAATTTAAATATATACTTTAACCAAGTAACACAAGCCTTCTGTAGTTTTTTCACTCTTATTATCTTATATATATATATATATATATATATATATATATATATTATTATTATTATAATAATAATAATAATAATAATAATAATAATAATAATAATAATAATAATAATAATAATAGGGATAAAGATCCAAATTTACAGGTAAAAACTCAAATTCAATGTATGAAAAATTAAAATTAAATTAAGTTTCACAGTATATAATATATAAATATATAATTTAGAGAAAAGAACCAAAGTTCATGAACTCATCCATGAAAATCCACAGGCACATATAGAAAAAAATTAATAAGTAAATACACGATAAATAAGTATAATAAAATACAAAGTAAAAATCATAAAAATAATATAATAAAACGACTACACGTGTTTCAGAACCAAGTTTTCAAATAGAAAATAAAATATAATCAAATCGATTAAATCGATCAAAAATCAATTCTAGGAGTATTCTCCAGCACATATTCCACAGTCGACTATAGGCCCAAGATCCAACATAGGGAAGGTTCCAAGTGTGGTGAAGTATAAACAATAACACAGATGGGTTGATGTTCACTACAGCTGTTTCAGACATGTTCTTTATTGATGAACAAAAATATTACATGATGTGAAAAAACATTTTCTTCAGATGAATTAAGAGTAAAATTTAACACTTAGGTGTTTTCACAGGAATAGAACATAATGCAATTTGGGAGGATCAACATGCATTATGTTCTATTTATGTGAAAACACCTAAGTGTTAAATTTTACTCTTAATTCACCTGAAGAAAACAGTTTTTTACATCATGTAATATTTTTTCCTTAAGGAAAAGGTGGAGGAGGAGATTGGGAGGGTTGGCTTGAGAAGGGAGGACGCCCAAAACTGGGCAAGATGGCAAGATGGCAAGATGGTGTGAGGGCGGTTGCTATGGCATTGAGGTAGATCCAGCCACCCCCGTTAACAGAGACAAAACCCGGATTAAAAATGATGGATGATGATGCAAGAACGTCTGAAACAGCTGTAGTGAACCTCAACCCATCTGTGTTATTGCATGTGTGCGTGGAGGCGTGTGGCTTAGTGATTAGGGTATTGGACTCATGACTGTAAGATTTTGATTTTTATTCCTGGACTAGGTGATGCATTGTGTTCTTGAGCAAAAAACTTCATTTCATGTTGCTCCAGTCCACTCAGCCGGCAAGCACGAATAATCTTGTGACAGACTGGTGTCCTGTCCAGGTGGGGAATATATACACCATGGAAACCGCAAAACTGGCCCTCGTGAGCTTGGCATGGTTCAAGAAGGAAACATTTACTTTTTCATTATATATCATCATCATCATCATCATCGTTTAACGTCCGCTTTCCATGCTAGCATGGGTTGGACGACACACACACGCACACACACACACACACACACACACACACACATATATATATATATATATATATATATATATATATATATATATATATATATATATACATACATATATATACAGTAATCCCTCGACTATTGTGGGTTATAAGTTCCAAAACGGCCACATGATAGGTGAAAATCCATGAAATGTTGTACTGTATATATTTTCTTATTATTTTAATAATTTGTATATATTTATTTTATCATAAATGCAAAACAACACCAGACACTCGCCTACCGAGTTTTGTTTCCCATGTTTCTTTGTTTACTCATCTACAGTACAGTCCATATTTTCTTTTAATATATCTTAATTAATGTGTTATATAGTGCAGTACATATATATATATATGTGTGTATATATGTATATTCTTTTATTTGTTTTAGTCATTTGACTGCGGCCATGCTGGAGCACTGCCTTTAGTCGAACAAATCGGCCCCAGGACGTATTCTTTGTAAACCTAGTACTTATTCTATCGGTTTCTTTTGCTGAACCTCTAAGTTACAGAGACATGACCACACCAGCATCGGTTGTCAAGCGATGGTGGGGGGACAAACACAGACATATAAACACTCTCTCTCTCACACACACCCACACACACACACACACACACACACACACACACACACACATATATATATATATATATATATATATATACATACGATGGGCTTCTTTCAGTTTCTGTCTACCAAATACATTCACAAGGCATTGGTCAACCTGAGGCTAAAGCAGAAGACACTTGCCCAAGATGCCATAATGGAACTGAACCCAGAACCATGTGGTTGGTAAGCAAGCTACTTACCACACAGCCACTCTTACGTATACACACACACACATACACACACACATACACACACACACACACACACACACACACACACACACACACACACACACACACACACACACACACACACACACACACACACACACACACACACACACATATATATATATTAATAGTTATTGCCAAGCCAACATGGCAGACCAAAAAATAGGATGAATGCTGCCGTTGATTAGCTCCAAGAGGCCATCGCCTCTAGCTAGCTATGTGACACACGAACCAAACTCTGAATTTTGATTAGGATCAACCAATTAGCTTATCTTGTAAATTAAAGAAGCTGATGTTATTTGGAATTAAAGTTGGGAAATTTGGGTAATTTTAGCCAATCAATAGACAGCGTGATATTAGCAGCTTGTTACCTTGACAACTGCATGCTGTGTTGTGATTCACTGTTGTCTGTGCCGCTGTTGTCTATTTTGATTTTTCATACTTGATTCTTCACACCATGAGAATTTTAATTTTTCTGTATTAGTATATTACATATTTTTCTGTGTGTTAGCATTTTTACATATTTTTCATTTCATATATTTTTGGGACTTATTGACTCAGATAGTTGGATTTATGATTTCACTAGGTTAATTCTGTTCATAAAAATCTAAATTAGGATCATTTCTTAAACCGTTAGCTTCACATTTCAACAGCTTAACTGAAATTTAGCCCTCGTAACAGGAACTGAGAGGGATATCGTGGAACAGAGAAACTGTGGGTGATACAGATAATTTGACATTATTTTTCAATTCAGCATGCAAAGATGTATAAGATACAGGTATCCATTTCCTTGGTACAAATTTTTTGTTGATCAGTGTTATTCTTATCGTAGTTTACAAATCCAAGCATGAAAATGTTACTCAACTTTGGAGTTTGTGAGACAGACACCCCCTTCACACACACAAACACACACGCACACACACACACACACACACACACACACACACACACACACACACACACACACACACACACACACATGAATGCATAAATGTACGTATAAACTTATATATGAATACATACATCCACATACTCTTATATTATTAATGATGTACACAAAAACATGACTGGTATACATAATACTGAAATACACATAAAGTAAACACATACAAATATATTAATATAACAAATTTTTAAAATAATAAAAACATACAATCAATGAAGAGACAAAAGAAACATGAAGATGATACATGTTGATTTTATTAGTTGTTTCTGTTTATTTAGAAACCTACAATGAACAAGGTCATGTTACAGATGCTAAACTATAAATTTCACAGGGTACAACCTTCAAGTTGACACCACTCTGCTAACTGTAGAAAATTTCTGTTTTGCTGTTGGCTAAAAATACAGTTTTTCTGATCTTTAAACCTCTGTAACTGTTTCCTCCAATTTTTTTCTCCACAACATCATGCCATCATAGCAATGAAACTGGAAGACTACATTATTATAGTCGATTTTCAGATTTTTTACTTCCTTTTAAACAATGCATATTTTGCAAATGAAAAAAACTAGATCCCAATAAGATAATCTACCGAAACAATAACAGAAATAACAATATCAATAACCATGGAGTAATAATAAAACAATAAGAGGGTTATGGCCCCAATACTGGATGAAAGTTTAAAAAAATTAAAGTTAGAGTAAAATATTAAAATCTTAAAAGAATAAAACAGGATAAATAAAATTTAAAAAAATTAAAAAGTTTTTTTTAAATTATAGAAACAAGTTTTTTAAGTTTTAAAATAATTTAAAACCCATGGATATATATATATTCTTTTATTCTTTTACTTGTTTCAGCCATTTGACTGCGCCCATGCTGGAGCACTGTTTTAGTCAAACAAATCGAGCTCAGGACTTATTCTTTGTAAGCCTAGTACTTAAATCGTCAGCCTATTTTGCCAAACTGCTAAGTTTTGGGAACATAAACACACCAACATCGGTTGTCAAGTGATGGTAGGGGGACAAACACAGAGACACGAATACATACATACATACATATATATATATATATATATATATATATATATATACAATGGACTCCTTTCAGTTTCCATCTACCAAATCCACTCACAAGGCTTTGGTTGGCCCAAGACTATAGTAGAAGACACTTACCCAAGGTACCATACAGTGGGAACGAATCCAGAGCCATGTGGTTGGGAAGCAAGCTTCTTACCACATAGTCACTTGTGCACCTTTGTGTGTGTGCGTATCGCCTCTGCATCTGCCCTATTTGCAAGATTTAGCACCTGCAGACTTCCATCTCTTCCCCAAGAGGAAAATGCAATTCAAAAGTCACCGTTTTAACACCATTGTCGAGGTCAAGAGTGAATCACAGAAGACCCTCAACTTGCTTATAACAAACAACTTCCAGACTGGATTCTAAAAGTGGCAGGAACACTGGGACTTTTTCAAAGGAGATGTTAAAACTTAGGTAAATAAGTTATTTTTATTAAGCATAACTAGTTCTGGAACTTTTTGATACCACCTTGTATATATACAAAACTTGGGTTGATCAATCATAGTAGAAACACAACTAAAGCTAGTCAACTCCCTAGATGTTATCCTCTCTCTGGAATCAAGTATAAGTCATACAAGAAAGATAACAGAAAAATTCAGAATATGCATAAACAAGCCAACCGTCCCCAAAACAATCTCAAACTTACCTTTTTATCTTCAAATGAAAAATACTAAATGAAATAGCAACTCCATATAACAAACTTCTCAATGATAGCAGTTAAAAGAAAAAGTGCAATGTTTAAACAGCAATCCTCCCACAATAAATAAAATACATAAGAATAAAAAAAAAAGGAATATTATCTGGTGTAATCTCCTCTTCAACATATAAGTCTCCACACCAATAACTAAATTATTTTTCAAAATAATGCAGAAACACTTCCACCCAGCCACAAATATTACAAACTAATAAACAAACACACCGTTAAATTGTCATACTCCACTACCAACAACTTTGAAAAAACTGCAACCAACAAAGATTGTCTAAAATTGAAAACCTAAACCACATGCACAATAACAATTGAAATTGTAAAACACCTTCACCCTGCCTTCTAAAGGAAACTGCCTCTCAAGAAATATTGTATATAGCACAATGGTAACCACAAACATGACACTAACTACTATATCTACATACAAAAGAACAATTGCAAACCAGTTCAAGAAATGATACAACCAACACATGCACACATTTTGCAAACCAAACTAGAAACATCACTATCTAAATATATGCGGCAATTAAAATAAAAAAACACCACATTAAGCATCAAATGGAAAATACTCTCACATGTACAACTATACCAAGGTAATAACAAACTTTGTACAAATGAATCCAACCACATTCTAACATTTATGGACCAAATCCTGCACTGAAAGACCAAACTAGTCTCCTCATGCATGCACAAAATCTTAAAAACACTAAAACACTACAAGCCAATAATCTTTTCTAATGGCTAAACTTGTTAATATATCACCAACTCCTTTCCATCCACTTACACCATAAACCATCCCCATAATATGAAAAAAAACCCCACAGCTTTACATTTTTACATCAAACAAGTACTCTAGATATTATCTAAAAACTTTCCTAACTCCAACTAAAATCTCTACAAACGATTTTCTAATATAACTACACAAACCCACATACACCCACATAAAATACATACTTGTATGCAAGAAAACTGAAAGAATCGTTTCCTGTATCTTTTTTATTTTATCTTTATTAAATTATATATTTTTGTTCCCACTTTTATAAATGTATATATACACACTTTCTATATCAACCCCACAAAAGTGGGACTGATGTAGCAGGTGTGCATATACCTAGAATAGAATTTGAAGAAAAACAAACTATACCTTCACAAAATAGGAAGTTTAAAATCTCCATATTCAAATTACTTATAGAACAATGAATACCTAAAGATAAACATAAACATTTACTGAGATACCTTTGTGAACATTAAAGTACAAGAGAAACAACTTTTTATACTAACAGAGCCATGATGTGCCTGACAAATAACACCAAACTTATAAATGAAAACAAGAAATACCCTAAATAACAACAACATCAAAAAAGCAAAGAAACGACCAGCCTAAACTTACCACCTACTTACATTTTATTGTACCTTTGACCTTTACACTATCAAAGCAAAGGGATTAAATCCAATAATTCTGAAAGTAACAAAAATACTGTCACATCTTGTACCTACCTAACAAAAGAGAAACACCTATAAGGTTGTTTACAAAGTTCTATATGCATGAATAAATTCTAAAGATTAGCATGACCCCAAATTTAATCAATTAAAATTTTTCCAAAACACCTTCCCATAACAACCAACTACAAAAACCTAATTACCACCTCACTCAAACCCACACACGCAAACATGATTTTAAACTCAACAGAGACAATACAAACTCTTATGCATTGCAGTCCAACAATGGCTTGGCTCACAAAAACTTCAAAGTCACTGTCAACGACATTTTTGTATAAGAATAACAAATTTATACTCTACAAAAGTATAGAGCGACCCATCAGTTTAATGTAAAATTGTTTTTATTATAACTGAGCATATAAACAAACATAGTATATATATATATATATATATACATATATATATATATATATACATATATGTGTGTGTGTGTGTGTATGTGTGTGTGCATGCGTGTGTGTGTGTGTGTATACTTAGGGCATTGTAGATGAGTTCTGCAAAAATTTAGATTCAAGTGAATATGGTACTTAAGTTTAGGCACCAGAATTTAATACGGTATTATCCATACAATTTCAAAGTAAGGTGATTAAAATCAAAATAAGCAACAAGGATATCCAAGGGTAATGCAGTACGATCGTAGCAATCCTCAGCTTCACAAAAACATAGAATTTAATTAAATTAGGACAGATGGACACATTATTATAATTATACCTAAAATCTCCAAGAAGTTAAGGTGATAGACAAAAAACATCTTGCTTCAACTACACCATGGAAGATATAATTATAATAATGTGTCCATCTGTTCTAATTTGATTAAATTCTATGTTTTTGTGCAGTTGGGGATTGCTTTGCATTTTAAATTGATGTAATGATTACATTGTTCAATTAAATGGAGTTGCATGAAACAATCATACTGCATTACCCCTGGATATCCTTGCTGCTTATTTTGATTTATATAAATATATATACATATGTATATATATATATATATATATATATATATATATATATATATATATATATATATATATATATATATATATATAAGTCAGTAAATAGTGGGGTTGTGTTAACCGCACGTGGAGAAATAATAGGAAAATGAAAAAAAGCCAGAATGCTGAACTGGAAGCATAATTTAATAAAGATTTTTTTTTTCTTCATTTTGTACTTTTTTGTACTTCTTTGTAAAAAAACATTTTCATTCTCCTTCTTCTTGATAATTTGCCTCATCGCAATGAAAACCGGTTAGAAAAAATCTTTATTAAATTATGCTTCCAGTTCAGCATTCTGGCTTTTTTTCATTTTCCTATATATATATATATATATATATATCATCATCATCATCATCATCGTTTAACGTCCGCTTTCCATGCTAGCATGGGTGGGACGATTTGACTGAGGACTGGTGAAACCGGATGGCAACACCAGGCTCCAGTCTGATTTGGCAGAGTTTCTACAGCTGGATGCCCTTCCTAACGCCAACCACTCAGAGAGTGTAGTGGGTGCTTTTACGTGTCACCCGCACGAAAACGGCCACGCTCGAAATGGTGTCTTTTATGTGCCACCCGCACAAGCCAGTCCAGGGGCACTGGCAACGATCTCGCTCGAAAATCCTACAGGAGCCAGTCAGGCGGTACTGGCAACGGCCACGCTCAAAATGGTGCATCTCATGTGCCACCCACACAAGAACCAGTCCAGGGGCACTGGCAACGATCTTACTTGGCTTGCCGGGTCTTCTCACGCACAACACATTTCCAAAGGTCTCGGTCCGTAGTCATCGCCTCGGTGAGGCCCAATGTACGAAGGTCTTGCCTCACCACCTCAGCCCAGGTCTTCCTGGGCCTACCTCTTCCACGGGTTCCCTCAACTGTTAGGGTGTGGCACTTTTTCACGCAGCTATCCTCCTCCATTCTCACCACATGTCCATACCAGCGCAATCGTCTCTCTTGCACGCCACAACTGATGCTTCTAATGTTCAGCTTTTCTCTCAAGATACTTACACTCTGACGGGTATTCACATTGACATTACACATCCAACGGAGCATACTGGCTTCATTCCTTGCGAGCTTACGTATGTCCTCAGCAGTTACAGCCCATGTTTCACTGCCATGTAGCATGGTTGTTCGTACGCATGCGTCATACAGTCTGCCATGTATATATATATATATATATATATATATATATATATAGAGAGAGAGAGAGAGAGAGCAATGATGGTGTCCCAGCATGATTGCAGCTTTAAAGCTGAAACACTCTAAAGAATTATATATATTTCTGTATGCTTTTTATTCTTTACTTGTTTCAGCCATAGGCTGGAGCCATGCTGGAGCACTGCCTGTCAGTGTGTTAGGGTTTCCTTTCTGTACTCTTTTTGGTGAAGAAGTGAATTGGATGGAGCTGTTCTTGTCTGTGCCTCATGCTGTGATGTGGATCCATCTGGTATCTCAGACAAAAATTTCTCTAAACACACATCTACATCAACCTCGCAACCTGAGGTTGTTTGATAGAATGTTAAATAGTTGTGGACCCTTGAAACCCAAGCTATTACAATACTGGACCCTTATTCAAGATGGAGAAGATGGGACCTTTGGTACTATGCAGTGCTGTCCAGTTTGGTGGCTTGTATAGCTTTCATTTCCAAAGTTGGGAGTTAGATCTTCCAAAATCTTTCATATGTTTGTCACTGTATATCTTTCATGCCTTCTCTCTAGGGAGTAAAGCTTCAGTTCTTTTAGCCTCTCCCAGTAGCTCATCTGTTTCACTGAGTCAATCTTCTTTGTGTAGTGGCATTGAATTCCCTCAAGTTCCACCACCAATTCGGTGCTCTGTGGTGGCTACAGTTGGAAGTAATAATCCAGATGACTGAAAACAAAAGTTCTCCATATGAGTGTATAGTATCCTTTTTTCTGGTTCTGAATGATCTCAGAATCCATCCAGCTATTCACCTGCACAGTGCTACCATGTTTGTAATATGCACATGGAATGTTGCATCATTACTCCTGTGGATTCTCAGGTCATGCACCAACTTTGACTTTGGAATTGCATTACCCACTGGTCCTGTGTAATCTGAGTGTAGTCTGTAGAGTGCTTGAAACTTTTCAGCACTGAACTGTATGCTATTTTCATCAGCCCATTTGCATATAGGTTGTTTTGCAGTTTTAGTGTGTCATCAGGGTCTTTGACCACTAACAATACTTTTGCATCATCTGCATAGCTAGTGAGAGTGGCTGACTGTATAGCTGAAGGCATGTCTGAGAGAGCTACCACAAACAGTAGTGGTCCCAGTACACAGTTCCTAGAGGGACTCTGCTGCAAATTAATGTTTCCACAGAGAGAGCAAAATTGGCTGCAACTGTCTGACTTCCAAATTTTTAAAAAGTTGAGCAGCCATATATAGTATAAAGATCGATAAGGCTGGTTTTTGGGATTACCTTGAATTTCATGTACATAAACCACTTAGCTTTACAACATGTCATAAGACCCTGGCCTCTCTAGAAAATGGAGGAGGAAAAGACTTCATTACTCTGTCAATAACAGAGGATTGTTTCCCTTTGGCTGTTATTTGTAATCAACTCTGTTATCGTATGGGTCCCAGGACACCAGCAGGAATTTCTTGACATGCAAACAGGGTCTGAAATCTTCCATTCTGAAGTTCAGGATGTTTCCCAGGCTGAGGGCGTCCTTTAATATTCTCGCCCGTTCAGCTACACACAGTTTACAATGCTTGGTCCCGTTTATATAGGGGCCTGGATTTTCTAAGATTCTCCATGATGCCATGTGTGAAATTCCTTCATCTTTCAGCTGCCATACACTGCAGGCTAATGATGTAGCATATCTTCTTTCCAGTATGCTGAAAGAGGATTTGTGGTTGGAGAAGCATTGCTTGAATGTATTACTGGAGCATCCAATGCATTTCCATGTGCAGGTGTTGGTGATGTATCTGCTGGTGCTATTGGTATTGTTATTGGCATCGTTGAAGGTGGTGATGGTGATGGTGTTGGTGCTGTTACTACTGGTGTAGGGGACATCAAAGGTGGTGCTGTTGTTGTTGGTGTTGTGATCATCATTTCTGGTGTTGTTGAAATAGTTGCTGGGGCTATTATGATGGGTGGTGCTGTCACTGTTGTTATAGTTATCATTTTCAATGGTTCTGCCGCTATTTTTGTTAGGGATAATGCCATTGCTGTCAGTGATGTTGCTGGTGACAGTACTAATTCTGTTTGTATTTCTGCTGCTACGAATATTGGTACTGACATACCTGCTACTGTAGTAATTATTGGGGAAGCTGCTGATGCTGTTACTGTTGCTACTAGGGTCAGCCAGTACCTCAGCTTCATAGACGACTCCCTTGGTTTCGCAATGGCCTCCCACTGGGTATCTGTTGTAGTCCCTGCATGAGCATCTCACCTCTGCCCGTGGTCTAGGGGTGCTAACTAAAATGCTCTTAATATTAGGGGTGCAGCTAAAAGAGACTGTAAGGTTGTGCCTGTTGAAAATGTGTCTGTATCTATGTAAATGTATGAAGTGTTTGTCTACTAGCCTAAGGAATATCCTGCCAACATACGTTTTTATGTTGAGGGAGAAGCAGGGTGCAAACCAAATGATATTTCTGTGATGTATATACGTATGTACGTATGTACGTATATACACACCTTTTTTATATGCTTATTTGTAGTTAACTGTTTCGTACCAACAAGGACAATGGACATTACATGATGATGATGATGATGATGATGATGATGATGAAGATGATGATGATAATGATGATGATGAATAGTGTTCCACTATTCTTAACAATTTCTTCTTAGAAATCTTTTTGATAACTGAAATTAGTTTTTCTTTTTTTTCTTTTCTAAATTCACTATGTTCTTTCTTCAGGCTAAAAACAAAATATGTGATTGATTACCAATACTTACAATCCCACGAACTATCAGAGAAACAGATATCCTGCAGTGTAGATGCATAAAATGATGACAGAGCTGAAGTAAATAAAAGTTTTGTTTTTATGTTTATGCTTGTTTCTACATAAGAAAATATTATACTTACATTAGTATATTTTAATCCAAACTGTTTTGTTCGTCTCTTATGATTATGAGTGTGTAGAATCAAAGAATTTAGTATTTCATGTAAACTGATGTCTCTTGACACATTAGGAATTAGTTTATTATCAGATGATCTGTCATCAATTTTAGTAAACAATATTTGAGGTAAACATTGGAAACTATGTGGTGATTGTTGAGCTACTGTAATTTGAAACAAATTTCTGTATTGAAATGGAAGTAATTTCTTTGTATTTATCACTTTTTGAGAATTCAAGTCTTCATCAGATAATGTTTTGATAGAATTTTCCAAGAACCCTAGTATTGATTGTACATCACTATCTATTAATACTAAGGCGTGATTAACAGGTAATGTTATTGTTTCTGCATTTGTTTTTATTATAACCTCTGAGTTGCAACTTGTAAGCAGTTGTTTGATATTTGCCAAAATATTTTGGCAGTTTTGTTCCATTTCCTTCAAAAATATACAAATGTTAGAACTTTCAAAATTCTGGTCAGATAGTGATGTAATAGATTTTCTTGATGGATAAGTTATACAAGCCTGACTACTAGAGGAAATTGTATTTTTTGTGTTAACAACTATATTGTTTATTAATTTGATTAAAACTATATACCTGTCAAAATCAATCTTTACTTGTTTCCATATTTGGTTTATATTTATAGTGCCACCATATTCTGGAAAATTATCACTATATTGTGGATTAATATGAAAAAGCATCATTGATTTCAGTAATGACTGAAAGATATCAAATCTTACACTTAAGCATCTCTGATTTCCTTCAAAAGAGTCATATGTAGTTTGAGGAAGGTACCTTGGGAAATTAGATCTGTTCACTGGTAAAATTTTATCTAAACATACCAAATTAGTATAACAATCATCAAAAATATTTTCAGCTAACGTTTGAAGCAAACAAGGCTTTTCCTTACAAGAAATTAGTTGTTCAACCCATGAAGGAGTAATTGAAAACAAGGAAGTGTTTTCACTAGCATTTGATGGTAGCATCACCATTCTGACCGACCTTTTAAGCAAAATAGAATTCGATCTTTTAGATATTTTGAGGTTCCTGATCATTGAAACAGAAATGGAGTCCTGAACATTTACATTTGAACTGTTTGAAACTAATCTCAAAGAAAGACTTCCAGGTAATTCAGAGAAGTTATTTCTCTCTAATTGATCATCGACAGAATTTAATTTTTTACTGTGAATAAATGGGAGTTTATATGTGTTGGCTTTTGATATTGTTAAAAACTTTTTTGAAGAAAAGTAATTCTCTGCACAAGGATTCAGTGGAGATGAGTGATCTGTTAAGGAAGTCCTTATTAGAGAATCATTGGAAATAGGACAAAAAATAGCATGTAGATACTTTTCATGGATTGTAGGATTTCTGGAATTAACATATAGAGTGAATGATGTCATAGGAGAAGATGCCAATTCCATTTGTGAGATATTATTTTGTCCAGTTCTTGATATCATAACACTTGTTTTAAAATTTGATTGGTTGACTCCAGACAAGTTAAGATTTGAAATCAGGTTTTCAAATTTCTTTTTATTTACTGTAGGATTACAATTTGAATAATTTATTGAAGCAACAGAACCAAAACTTAAAGTGCTTAAACTTCTTTGAAAATTTACAGAGAACTTATTTCTTTTTGATGAGGATATATTCATTTGTCTCCCCTGGGACAAGAATATGCTATTGTTAGAATTATATGAAATTAGAGCATAGTCTGTACAATTTCTTTGAGCAATATTGGTTAATACTGAAGGAACATTATCAAAGTCACCAATATAAGGTTGACTCCTTGAAGAGAAATCAGTCATCTTTTGCTGGCAGTCATCTTTTGCTGGAATGTAAACATCATCTTGTTCAAATGTGACCAAAGGAGTTTGTTTTGAAATGATTGGCTTAATATTTAAATCTTTTATCAAAGAATTTTTCCTTCTCAAAAATATTGAGACATTAGAAGTGTTAATTGAAGGTAAAGAATTATTGTTCATAATATCTGGAAGCTTAATTTCTTTTAGATTAGAAGTAACCATGTAATCCTTTGAAAGTGGCATAAATGCTTTTTCTGAAAAATTTCCTTCGAAATTAGTGAATGTATCAATACTTGATTCTACAGAATTTTCTCTGCAATGTGAAACATTAGTGTTAGAGTTGGTAGTCATGGTTGTAACTGAAGCGGATGATATTTCACCAACATTATCTGATGGAACAATATTGTTTTGACTATCAGAAGCTGTTTGATAGTATTTGTTAAATTCATTTTCTTTTACTGGTTCATCAGTATCCATGGGAGAAAGAGTGTTGTGTAGTACCTGAAATTTAAAACAATAAAAATATAGTTAAATTAATGCGTCAGTATATGAGAATACAGTCTAATTTTGGTTTTGACTAAGAGAGGAGGGAAGAGGGGGAGAGAGAAACAGAAAAAGAGAGAGAGAAATGTAGTAAGCAATTAAAGGATTTTAATTAGGGTTCATAGTGGAATCTTCTTCAAACCCCTCTTTCCATCTCTCAGTCTCTATTTCTATCTATCTCTCTGTTTATATGTCTGTCTCTCCCTCTCTCACATGTTAAACACAAGTTATATACAGCTTGGAGAGGGCACTTAATTTTAGTAGTTAAGATTATCTTGAAACTGTGTGGCTCTTGACTGACCTGAGATAGAAGTCTGACTCTTAATATTTCATCATACATATAGGTATACTGTGTATACCATCACTTTTTCAGTCATTCAGTTCCTTTGTAAACCCCAAACTATCCCTGTAATATTTCCTCAGCTGACACCCTAGTTATAGTAATAAAGAATTATTATTATTATATTTTGTAAAACTCATGTTTTGTCAGAACTTCCAGAATATTTTGGATGAGTAGCAGGCTTGCTACCTGCAGCCTGCAGTACCATGCTTTTTGTTCTCTTCAACTAACTTATATTTTCCTAATGATTCTAGCCATGCCAAGGATACAAACTTTTTGTAACAGCTCTACCAGACACACTATTCCCATTTCCTTTATGTTCCTCTTACTATATTTTGATACTGTCCCCAACTATAACTGGCACTATCTTCACCTTTTTCAAATTTGTGAGCCACATCTCACAGTTTTTGATGATTAGCTTATCAATTAATTCTAATCTTCTGTTCCCCAGCTCCTCTTTCAGTACCCTTATTACTATTATGTCTCCCTCATCTATGCCCCAGTGGCAAATAAAAGAATTATTAGTATTATTATTATTGAGTGAGAGAGCATTGCATGCCATCAAAGTGATACTGGAGTATAAATACATGAAGCCCAATATACCCATCTTGATTACTCATCTAATAAGAGTACATCAGGCATATACATCACAACCATATGTGGTGTGACAAGGAGATTTGATATCAAGATAAACAGCTCATGACCTTGCAGGTGGAGCCCAGTTAGAATTTTCTTTGGGTCGAGTAGCCCATTCCACTCAAAAGGTTCTTGAATAAGGGTTGTTTAACCCTTTCGTTACCAACCCAGTTGAAACCGGCTCTGGCTGAGTACAAATGTCTTGTTTTCATAAGTTTTGAGTTAAAATCTTCCACCAAACCTTAGTCACAATTTGTATCCCTAACACTAGTTGAATGATAACTAAGTTATATTACTAAATTCTTTGTTATATTTGAAGTAAATGAAAGAAACAGCATCTCAAAATAAATACAGTGACAAGAGGGTTAAGGATGATGAACAAAACACTATTATTATTATTATTATTATTATTACTGTTATTCATAGTGTGCACAATTATTAGTACTAGTTTTATTATTATTATTATTATTATTACTGTTATTCATAGTGTGCACAATTATTAGTACTAGTTTTATTATTATTATTACTATTATTATTATTATTAGTAGTAGTAGTATTGTTAAGGTGGTAGATCATAAGCATGCCAGACAAAATGCTTAATGGCTTTTCATCCATCTATATGTTCTAAGTTCAAATTTTGCTGGGGTCAACTTACTTTTCATCCTTTCAAGGTTGATAAAATAAGTAGCAGATGAATACTGGGCTTGGTGTAATCGACCAGCGCTTCCAACAAAATTTCAGACTTTATTCCTATTGTAGGAAAAATTCTTATTGCTGTTGTTTATCACCTGGACTAGACATGTTAGGAGCACTCTGTGAGTTATTGACTTATTTGCATTGTCATTAGTCTTTCTTTTTTTTGTTTCATCTTTTGTTGTATAGTGTGTCATATTTTGAGCAGACCATAAGGGACTCAGCAAAAGTTATTGTCATTTGCCCCAAGATTTTCTTTTTGAAAAAGTGTTTAAAAATTCACTATGGTGGAGTCTATTTCATCAAACAGAGAAAAAAAGGATGGTGGGAAGTAGTTTTGAAGCTGAAATTAGCTTTCACAATCACTCTTCCCTGGTTTATCTAACAAACATGGAAAGAGGTAGCAATAGCAGAACCAACAGAAACAACAACAACATAACCACCATCAATACTGACAGAAACAAAATAAAAAAACATGAAAACAACAGCACCAATGCCATCACAAAAGCCAACCAAAGCAACAACAATTAACAAGAAAATCAGGAAAATAAAAAACAGAAATTCTTCACATGTGCATATTCAACCAGTGTACACCACCACTACCACCATAAATGCCAATACAGTTGCGGAAAACAACAAAAAACCACAAATCAAGTGTTAACAGTTTCACTGCTGCAGTTCATTGAACACAAGAAAATGTAAAGCTGTCAATGGATGATTTAAAAAATGCAAGAAGCATATTAAAAAAATGGAAGAAGATTTACTCTCAACACTCCTGAAGCCATTGTACAAGAGACTCAGAAAAACAAATGCATCCACATTTTGCTAATTTCTATTTCAAGATCTTTATATTTGCTCAGTTTTTGGTAGGTCTTGACAGATACGTTTATATCGATTGGGACAGTCATATCAATGAGAAGGCATGATTTTTGTCTGAAGTCTTTCAGTATGATGTCTGGCCTATTTGCATCTATCTTTCTGTCAGTTTGAATGGTGAAGTTCCAGAGGAGTGCAATGTGATCATTTTCAAGTACTGGGGGTGGTTTGTGTTCCCACCAGTTTTTATTATGGGGCAAGTCCAGGTTTTTGAAAATTACCTAGTGAATATATTGTGCAGCTCTATCATGCCTGTTGAGATACTCTGTAGGTGCAAGCAAACTGCACATGGAGACAACATGATCGATGCTCTCATTTTTTTGTTGGCATATACGACATAATGGGGACCTGCCGTTCTTTAATATGTTGGCCTGGTAGTTCTTTGTAGGTAGGGATTGATCTTGGGCCGATATGATAAACCCCTCTGTTTCTGATTTCAAGCCAGAGGCCATTAGCCATTATTATTATTATTATTATTATTATTATTATTATTATTGAATACTGTCTATACATGTTAAGAATAATATGCAAATATTCATTTCGGATTTTGGTGTGCATGGTGCAAATAACAATTCAATTATTTATTACGTGGCAGATATAAATAACGATTAGTATACAATTTGTTCATTGAAAGTATAAACAAAGGCAGTGGCTTTGCTTAGTCTCAGAGCTCCGACTACTTCTGGTTGATGTGACAACTTGTTGCAACACTGGTGTCCCAGAATGCCATGCACCAATGAGATGAGTGTGTTGAATATACTGTTGTTGTAAAAGGGAGAAACCATTCTCCTAAGACATCCACTACATCATCATCATCATCATCATCGTTTAACGTCCGCCTTCCATGCTAGCATGGGTTGGACGATTTGACTGAGGACTGGTGAAACCGGATGGCCACACCAGGCTCCAATCTAATTTGGCAGAGTTTCTACAGCTGGATGCCCTTCCTAACGCCAACCACTCAGAGAGTGTAGTGGGTGCTTTTACGTATCACCCGCACGAAAACGGCCACGCTCGAAATGGTGTCTTTTATGTGCCACCCGCACAAGAGCCAGTCCATGGGCACTGGCAACGATCTCGCACGAAAGATATCATGTGTCGCCCGCACATGAGCCAGTCCAGGGGCACTTGCAACGATCCCGTTCGAAAGATTTCATGTGTCGCCCGCACATGAGCCAGTCCGGGGGGTGGGGGGCACTGGCAAACGATCCCGCTCGAAAAAGCCTCATGTGTCACCCGCAAGCCAGCCCAGGGGCAACGGCAACGATCTCGCTCGAAAGATTTCATGTGTCGCCCGCACATGAGCCAGTCAGGGGGCACTGGCAAACGATCCCGCTCGAAAGACATCATGTGTCGCCCGCACATGAGCCAGTCCGGGGGCAATGGCAAACGATCCCGCTCGAAAGATTTCATGTGTCGCCCGCACATGAGCCAGTCCAGGGGCACTGGCAACGAACTCGCTCGAAAGATATCATGTGTCACCCGCACATGAGCCAGTCTAGAGGCACCGGCAGCGATCTCGCTCGAAAAAACCTCATGTGTCACGCGCACAAGAGCCAGTCCAGGGGCACCGGCAACGATCTCGCTCGAAAAACCTCATGTGTCACTCGCACAAGAGCCAGTCCATGGGCACTGGCAACGATCTCGCACGAAAGATATCATGTGTCGCCCGCACATGAGCCAGTCCAGGGACACTGGCAACGATCCCGTTCGAAAGATTTCATGTGTCGCCCGCACATGAGCCAGTCCGGGGGGTGGGGGGCACTGGCAAACGATCCCGCTCGAAAAAGCCTCATGTGTCACCCGCACAAGAGCCAGTCCAGGGGCACTGGCAACGATCCCGCTCGAAAGACCCCATGTGTCGCCCGCACACGAGCCAGCCCGGGGGCACCGGCAACGACCTCGCTCGAAAAACCTCATGTGTCACCCGCAAGCCGGCCCAGGGGCACCGGCAACGATCTCGCTCGAAAGATTTCATGTGTCGCCCGCACATGAGCCAGTCAGGGGGCACTGGCAAACGATCCCGCTCGAAAGATTTCATGTGTCGCCCGCACATGAGCCAGTCCAGGGGCACTGGCAACGTACTCGCTCGAAAGATATCATGTGTCGCCCGCACATGAGCCAGTCCAGGGGCACTGGCAACGATCCCGCTCGAAAGATTTCATGTGTCACCCGCACATGAGCCAGTCTAGAGGCACCGGCAGCGATCTCGCTCGAAAAAACCTCATGTGTCACCCGCACAAGAGCCAGTCCAGGGGCACTGGCAACGATCTCGCACGAAAGATATCATGTGTCGCCCGCACATGAGCCAGTCCAGGGGCACTGGCAACGATCCCGCTCGAAAGATTTCATGTGTCGCCCGCACATGATCCAGTCCGGGGGACACTGGCAAACGATCCCGCTCGAAACATTTCATGTGTCACCCGCACAAGAGCCAGTCCAGGAGCACTGGCAACGAACTCGCTCGAAAGATATCATGTGTCGCCCGCACATGAGCCAGTCCAGGGCCACTGGCAACGATCCCGCTCGAAAGATTTCATGTGTCGCCCGCACATGAGCCAGTCCGGGGGACACTGGCAACGATCTCGCACGAAAGATATCATGTGTCGCCCGCACATGAGCCAGTCCAGGGGCACTGGCAACGATCCCGCGCGAAAGATTTCATGTGTCGCCCGCACATGAGCCAGTCCAGGGGCACTGGCAAACGATCCCGCTCGAAAGATTTCATGTGTCACCCGCACAAGAGCCAGTCCAGGGGCACCGGCAACGAACTCGCTCGAAAGATATCATGTGTTGCCCGCACATGAGCCAGTCCAGGGGCACTGGCAACGATCCCGCTCGAAAGATTTCATGTGTCACCCGCACATGAGCCAGTCTAGGGGCACCGGCAGCGATCTCGCTCGAAAAAAAACCTCATGTGTCGCCCGCACATGAGCCAGTCCAGGGGCACTGGCAACGATCCCGCTCGAAAGATTTCATGTGTCGCCCGCACATGAGCCAGTCCAGGGGCACTGTCAACGACCCTGCTCGAAAAAATTTCATGTGTCACCTGCACATGAGCCAGTCCAGGGGCACCGGCAACGATCTCGCTCGAAAAAGCCTCATGTGTCGCCCGCACACGAGCCAGCCCGGGGGCACCGGCAACGACCTCGCTCGAAAAACCTCATGTGTCACCCGCAAGCCGGCCCAGGGGCACCGGCAACGATCTCGCTCGAAAGATTTCATGTGTCGCCCGCACATGAGCCAGTCAGGGGGCACTGGCAAACGATCCCGCTCGAAAGATTTCATGTGTCGCCCGCACATGAGCCAGTCCAGGGGCACTGGCAACGTACTCGCTCGAAAGATATCATGTGTCGCCCGCACATGAGCCAGTCCAGGGGCACTGGCAACGATCCCGCTCGAAAGATTTCATGTGTCACCCGCACATGAGCCAGTCTAGAGGCGCCGGCAACGATCTCGCTCGAAAAAGCCTCATGTGTCACCCGCACAAGAGCCAGTCCAGGGGCACTGGCAACAATCCCGCTCGAAAGATTTCATTTGAAAATTTTGAGATTTCTATATGATGTAAGTTTCACTTATTATGTATATCATTATATCTTGTCTTTAGAGTTCTTAACTGCACATTTTTTACTCTGCTGGAATACATGATATTCTAAAGAAGCATCTAAAAGCATCAATGGTCAGAATAATAATATTGGTTTCAAATTTGGCACAAGGCCAGCAATTTGGGGGAGGTGGTAAGTTGATTACATCGACCCCAGTATTCAACTGGTACTTACATTATCAACCTTGCAAGGATGAAAGGCAAAGTCGACCTCAGTAGAATTTGAACTTAGGAATTTGAACAGACCAAATGCTGCCAAGCAAAATACCCAGCATGCAAACTATTCTGGCAGCTCACTGCCTTGACTAATAATAATAATATCAATCAAATGAATAAATTGTCTGAAACAAAATTCCAAAGGAACCTCCAAGAGTCATTAATTAACAAGTGCTGAAGGGCTGAATTCAGCAATACACCATCAGATTTAAAGTTAAAGAGGTGATTAAGAACACTCCAGCTTTTGACTGATGTGGTGTCATTATTACCAAATGAAATAAAAAAATAAAAGATAGTTAATTGTAATGGTCAGGGTGAAGAGAGTAGTGTAGTTAGTGAGGTGACAAAAATTGTGTTGACTTGCCAAGCTCATTCCTGAAGAGATGTGTGTTTATTGCAGCAAATATTTAACCTTTAACATCTATCCACTGGCTGACATTTTAGCAGTCTAGTCATGTGTTTGTGTGAGAACCATTTAACTTTGTGTGTGACAGGGACAGGCTTGGTCTAAAGATTTGGTGGAGGTGCTGGGAGTTAAAGTGTGTGTGTGTGAGAGAGAGAAAGAGCTATACTAACCATATTATCTCTTTATATATAAAATTCTTTGTCTATCTGTCTGTCTGTTTCTTATGCATTCCCAAATGGCTCGACCAAATCAAATAAAATTTTATAAGGTAAAAAGTGTCATGTAATTATTATTTTCATTTGGATTAAAACAATATAACATTTTATCTAAAATAATCTTTCTATAGCCAACTATAGTAAAGGACATTTTATACCACAATGACAACGACATCACATATGTGTATATGAGTGTGTATGTGTCTGTGAGTGTGTGTGTGTTTGCACATTCGTTAAGTACCTTAGGCCTCAGAGAATTTAACACACAAGTACACACACACATATCTACACATACATATACATATGTGATTTCAGACAAGTATATCTGTGTGTGTGTGTGAAAGTGTATGTATGTGTGTGAATATACATACATTTTTGTGATGACTCACACACACACACACACACACACATACAAACACACACACACACACACAGAGGGAGAGAGATAGGCCATTATACCGAGAGAGATACAATTAAAGTGTTAGATATTCAGAGAGAGAGCGAGAGAGAGAGAGAGAGAGAGAGAGAGAGAGTGAGTGAGTGAGAGAGTGAGAGCAAGAGAGAGTGAGAGCAAGAGAGAGCGTTACCCTGAGGTGTGCGTGAATGTATGTCTGTGTTTCTGTCTTAGTATATGCATGTGAGAGTGTATGTGTGTGTCTAATGTAAACAGGCTATGTGAAAGAGCTATACTAGCTCCAACTAATGAAATGGTTGATAAACTCAGTCATGAACTGACTCTTCAATAAATTGACACAACAGTTGATCAAGATCAGGCTGTTCAATACCCTGTTCTATATTTAAGAGATGCGGAATTGTATACATTATTTACATTTTTATGGATATTTGTCCTCATCTTGATTGTTGTGTTAACAACCACCAAGATGAGGACAAATATCCGTCAAATGTAAATAATGTAAATAATGTGTTCCATACCCAGTTGAATTTCTAAACAAACTTAAACCCACTGGGATGCCACCATATATCTTGATACTAAAGTTGGGTGCTCCCATTATGCTACTTAGGAATCTTGACCCACCTCGCCTGTGTAATGGAACTCACTTAATTCTTTTCCACTCAAAGCACAAAGCCCGAA
>NC_142933.1:59341574-59349074 GCF_046866305.1 Octopus bimaculoides | reverse complement strand
ATCTGCCACTCACCTCTCACACTCCTGTAAACTTACTTACTCCCCCATACACTTCTTTTCACCTTCCTGCAACTTGAGGGTACATCCTGACTTACCATCACTCCATCCTCCATCTCCTCCAAAAGGAGTAATCATGTATCTCCCCAACAAGACACCTGTTCCTATCCCTCCATCATGCTTTAACCACTTATCATTTCCCTCAAAATGGTCTGCTCAGATGAGGAGGTCTTATCTTGTGAGTGACTTGATAACCACACTAGTGCCAGTATCACATTGAAAGCACCCAGTACATTCTGTAAAGTGGTTGGCATTAAGAAGGCCATCCACCCATAAAACCATACCAAGGCAGAGGCTGCACCCTGATGCAGTCCTCTGACTTGCAAGCTCTTATTCAACCATCCAGCTTGTGCCAGCATAGAAAATAGACATTAATTGATGATGATGAGATGATGATGATATAAAATATGATACATATATATATATATATATATATATATATATCACCTTTGTGTTAAAGTGAAAATTTGTGGTTTAGTCATTTGGACTACTATATTTAGCATGCTGGTGCTGCTTGTTAGAACCTTTAATTATTAATTGATTCTCCTGATTTGGCCCACCTGACTATCATCTATTCCCCATCATGAAAAAACAATTGGATAGGAACCTGTATTGCAGTGATGATGACATATCTGCTGTTGGTGACTCTTTTGACAAACAGGATGAAACCTTCTTCACCAATGGGATCCAAGCACTGCAACACTGATTGAAGGGTGTGGGCTGCAAGGGGGACTATGTTGCAAAATAAACCTCATTTGGTCACATTCTATGAGAGTATCTTGGTCAGCCTATGAACTTCTCAGCCAACCCTCATGTATTATTCTTTTATTCTTTTACTTGTTTCAGTCATTTGACGGCAGCCATGCTGGATCACCGCCTTCAGTTGAACAAATTGACCCCAGGACTTATTCTTTGTAAGCCTAGTACTTATTCTATCATTTTCTTTTGCTGAACCACTAAGTTATGGAGACGTAAACACACCAGCATTGGCTGTCAATGGTGGGGGAACGAACAGAGACACACAAACATACACACACAAACACACACACACACATATATATATATATATACGACAGGCTTCTTTCAGTTTCCATCTACCAAATCCACTCACAAGGTTTTGGTCGGCCCGAAGCTATAGTAGAAGACATTTTCCCATGGTGCCACACAGTGGGACTGAACCCGAGACCATGTGGTTGGTAAGCAAGGTACTTACCACAAAGCCACTCCTACATTAAAAATTAACTTCAATCTTGCTTGCTTGCAATATTACACAGCCAAACTGGTGCATAATGGGGAAAATACTATGAATCAAGGTCCTCTTGAAATGTGAATACAAATGGAATAAAACAAGTTTTGCGTAAATTGGACCAGTGGTTCTTGAGATATTGGGGGTTTGGGGGTTATAAATACCAAAACAGTGCATAATGGGAAAATACTTCAAAAATAACTTAACCCTGAAAAAGAAGAAACTCTAACTTTTGATTAGACACATTAGTGACTTTAACTTGCCAACGAAAGAATATAAGTTGTTTTTTACAGTAAATGTTTCTATTTTTGCTTTTGTTAAACACAATATTTTAATCATTTAGAAACATTTTTAAGTGAATGGGATTTCAAAAATGTAAGTTGTTTGTATAAGTATTTATATTTTAGCTTTCTTTAAACAGACAATATTTTTATCATTTTAAAAATTAAAAAACGTTTTTTGGCATATTTTAAAAATATTTAAAAGTGAAAATGACTTTAAAAATTCGGTAAATATTTCATAAAAGATCCGTTCATAACCTCAGCGTGAAATAACTTTTTCTCATAGGTTTATCTTGCGTACATTCAACATATCTCACCTCCAAAGATTTGGCTGCTATTTCTAGCACGCTCTGCTACCATGTAGGAGCTATTTGCGATAAAGGACCCAAAATACCTGTTATGGGGTAGCAGAGTGTGCAAGAAATAGCATCCAAATCTTTCTTTTCTTGGGAAAGGAGCCGTTTATGTGTGATTTCGATGTCACATTCATTGAAAGCATGCGAAATAACCTGAAAAACAAACAAAAAAAAATCACGAAACAAAACTCTGTTGCTGGGAAACCCTTTCTCTTCCGATAGAAAGTGGCTTGCAGAGGGTTTGGAGGTGAAATATGTTGAATGCACTCGATAAAAACCTGTGCAAAAAAACTTGGAATTCACTCGAAAAAATCCTGTACGAACAGGTTCATTACGAAAAATTTAGATTCCACTGAAATTAGATAAATAACCTTCGAACAGATAGTCAGCAGCGCAGCCTGGCTGGGGCTTGGCTGCTCTGCATTGACAAGGGGCAACACCCTGAAACTAGTCTGCAGATGCCAAACCAGCAGGGGGACACTGCTGACCTCCCCTGTTCGAAGGTTATAAAGGACACAGGTTTCGTGTGTCACATAGCTAGCTAGAGGAGATGGCTTCTTGGAGCTAATTCACGGCAGCTTTCGTCCTAATTTTGGGACTGCCACGTTGGCTTGGCGATAATTATTAATATATATATATATATATATATATATATATATATATATATATATATATATATGTATATGTATATGTACAAGGTCTTGCAGATAAAATGAGACAATTTTTACAATGCATAAAACTGGTTATAAATACTCAAATAATGGTAGTAGATAAATGTAATTTTAATGTAACATTTATTACAACAAAAACATTTATCACTCAATATGGCTGCCTTTTTGGACAATTACTGCCACCACATAAGAATGAAATTTTTTTGCAGCTGCCACAACTTCTGCCTTTTTGATTATGCATGTTGCATGTATGATGCTGGTCTTCAAACTTTTGACACTCGAGTGTGGTGAAGCATTGATCCATGCTTGAAGTACGCCCCATAAAAAGTAATTGAGCAATTACTGGGCCAGGAGTTGACCCTCACAAAAAATGGCACCTTCTCACCAAGGAAGGCCCGTGTTGCTTTTGACCCATGGCATGCTACAGAATCTTGGATAGGCACCACATTGTCAAGCTCAAACTTTTGCTCCATCCAAGGTAACAGAGAGTTCTTCAGGATGTTCAGATGCTTCTTTGTGCCAAACTTCAAGCCAGACACAATGAAGTATGGATCCTTAACACTTCCATCACTTGCCACAGCTCCAAATATCATCACAGAGGCAGGATTCTTGATCACAGCAGGGATGTCAGAAGGGTTGTATACAATCACTTGAGAGTTTCTGCGATTCACCTCAGCATCTTCTGTGAACTTCTCATCCACAAACATGAGAGTTTTTCCTGCACCTGATGCTTGATGAATGACAGAAGCTTTGGGCATCTTTCAGCTCTGATTGCTTTGATCTTGGCTGCTAGGAGATCACAGCACAGTTGAACATAGCTAGTCATGTCAAGGTTCCTTATTCACAGGTCTGGACACTGTGGAAAGGGACACATTGTGCTTCTTTGCAAGAGTTGTTATAGATGTGGATGGGTTGGCTTCAATCAAGTGTTTGAGGCCAGTAGGAAACTTTGGATTGTGCTTGGAATCATTTCATGTCTTGTGTTCTTTTCTATCAATCTCACCCTCATCTTTAAGATTATACACACAATAAACTATTGTTTTTGGAAGTTTCTTCAACTTAACAATTTTATTGGCAGTGTGCCAAAACAACAACAGGGGAACGATTCTGTTGTTGAATCAGTTTGCTATTTACTTTGCTATTTACATGAAAAATAAAGAGGAGGATTAGATTTTCAAGCAAGCAAAGTTTTGTCAAAAAAATGAAATGTTAAACCCACTAAGTCAACTGCTTAAAATTGTCTCAATTTATGTGCAATACACTGTATATATATATATATATATATATATATATATATATATATATATATATATATATATATATATATATATATATATATATATATATATATATATATATATATATATATATGTATATATATATGCATGTGTATATCTATACATATGTAACATCATATACTCATGCTTCCCAATATCCCTATATCCTTTGACATCTCTATCCAGGTGGTGTCAGGTGGAATAGAGGTGTCATCACTGCAATACTGGTTCCCATCACACAATGCAACCATTGAAACCAACAACTTGTGAGCTGGAGCATTGTTGTGATGAAACAAGACCCTCTCACCAGTTTTCCTGAGTGTTTTGTATTGATAGCTTTCATATCTGCCTCGGCAAGTTGGGATAGTACTCACCATTGATGGTGTGGCCCTTTTGAAGTCAATAAACACATTGCCTTTTGTATCCCAAAAACTGAGGCCAACACCTTCCCTGGAGAAGAAACAACCTTGGCCTTCTTTGGCGCAGGGGAGGAAGGGTGTTTAGACTGCAAGGATTACCTACAGCACACACACATATCAATTTCATACACACACTCGCTCACATACACATGCATAAACACACAGTATTCATACATGAATACACAATACACATGCACACAATAGTGTCACACACATGCACATACACTCACACACACAGTATACACACATATGCTTGCACACATACATACACACGTCATTCACACATAGTATGCATACATGTGCTTGCACACACACACACGTTACTTGCACACAGTATACATGCATGTGCTTGCACACACACACACACACACACACACACACACACACTCACACACATACATACTCACACAGACACATACTTTAGACAGCTTCACACAAATATACACATCCACACACATAAATACACAGTATACACACATACACACACATATCCCACACACTCATATACTTTTAGAAATAATACATTTCTAAATCTCTCAGAGAGATTTATGCAGTAGTGATACGATGAAGTAGTTGTATGCTGTCAACTTCATGTGACAGTCCCCTGAAGGGAATAATACTACTGTTGGTTAGACCTCCAATTTCCCCCCTCTCTCCATCTGTTTTCTTTCCTCATTTTATATATAATAAAGCTGAAGTTGTGTATCTGTGTGAAGCCTTTTTAAAAGTTTATAGAAATCCACATTTTCCACTTTTTGATAAAAAATTTTACATCAATGGAATTTTCTCGAAAAATTTTTTAAATTCCATTTACTTTGTGTGATTTAAGGGAGATTTGGCTGTTGTTTCTAGCAACTTTTATATTTCTTCCCTTCTACCTGTACTGGCGTTCTTACACATCGATCACGCGCTCAACATATAATATAGAGAGTAAGAGTAAAAGAGGGAGAGAGAGAGAGAGAGAGAGAAAGTGGTACATACAAAGTCATAGATTAACTTTGTTTAAGTCTATACTTTCCTTCTTATCTACCTTTTCACTCTTCGTTCTTCTTCCTCTCTCCCATTTAATAGCTTTCTTCTATCCCTCTACCTCTAACATATTTTTCATAACATAGAAATGTAAAAACACACACAATCACACATACGTGATCTGTGACAACAGCATACACATAAACACATACACACATCAACATTAAAGATATAAGATTTAATTTGTGTGTGTTTCTTATATAAACATGCGCATGCATTGCTATTTTATAACTGTCTTCCTTTCTCCCTTCCTCTCTTTCTCTCTCTTCATTGCTCCCATTCTCTAGTCCTTTCTCCCCCTCTCTCTCTCTTCCTCTCTCCCTCTTCTCGCTCACTCTCTCAAATGCATACATGCACACATACACACAAGCATTCACTACAATATAACTCATGTTCGTCAATGTTTTGTAAATATACAAACTACAGAGTTTATGTAGACAGGACAACACATTGCAAAATCAGTGAACTTCATTAGAAATGTGGGTAATTTTTCAGATTAACACCCGCACGATTTTCACTAGGGTGTTAGGGTTATGGTTAGGGTTAGGGTTTAGGGTTAGGGTTTAGGGTTAGGGTTAGGGTTAGGATTAGTGTTACGGTTACGGTTTTAGGGTCAGGGTTAGGGTTTTAGGGTTAGGGTTTAGAGTTAGGGTTTAGGGTTTAGGTTTAGGGTTTTAGGATTAGGGTTAGGTAATCGTGCGGGTGTTAATCTGAAAAATTACCGAAATGTGAAAACTACTGACCCTGCCATCTGTTATAACTTTTGTTGCTCTGTTTAATATATACATAGATTATGCCTCTAAAGAAGAGAGCTTGCTGGGGAAAGAAAGCAACTGGTTTAAAATGACAGCAACAGACTGCAGCAATTCACCACATTCCAGAAGCTACTTTGAACATAATGCAAAATGGTACATCAGCATCTACTGCCCAATCTGATAGAACCCTGGCAGAACTGTGTAGCAACAGATCACCAGCAATTGCTTCATCAGAAATTGCCGTCCTAGCTCCTGCGAAAAGGGATTACCCTGCTATGTATAATCAGGGCAGCGCAAAAAGTTGTTTTGCACAAGCATTTCTATAGCCAATTACACGGATGAAATTTACGTACACTTAATAATGTTACGCAAAACAGCCTTCAGACTTTCCCTATTAATTTCATCGTCTTTTGAATAATGAACATATTTACATCATAAGGGTTTTTTGTTGTAAGGCTTTCTTTTTTAGTTGATTTTCACCTAGCAAGACTTATCGTAGATGGCGTAATGAGTCACACCCGGACAACGTCGGGTTATACTGCTAGTTCCTTTCTATAGGCTTAACGCATCAAAGATTTCTTCCATTTTTCCTGAGTGCCAAACTAATACACTGTTTATCTTCCCTCACCTGTCTCTGTCTCTTGTTTTTTGTATCTTTTAAACCACATATACATATATATATATATCTGTGTGTGTGTGTGTGTGTGTGTGTGTGTGTGTGTGTGTGTGTGTGTGTGTGTGTGTGTGTGTGCGCGCACATTCACACCTCTACATAGGGAAGGCCTATTACATTTCAAGATGGAAAACAAATAAATCCTTCTAGTGTCTTAATTGATATATATATAATCAAGATGATATCGCTCCTCATTATTGACAACAGAGTCCCATCTGTTTGGTAAGTTGCAAACTATAAAATGCTAGCAAAGATACCCGGCATTGCCCGTGTTACATACAATTGGAGAATTAGACTTCTCTGCTATATTTTCACTAATGAACTGAAATACCTATGATTCGAATTTCATCAAAATTGCAGATAAGGGTTCTTTCCCTCTTTACACACACTAAAAAATTTTAATCATGACACATGTATCCCATACTATTGATCTTTATGCACAGATTCCAAAATTCCAGTAGAACTTGTTAAAAGGATTTTGCACCAGAAATATGGAGGTAATGGAGCTCTGAAATGTGGGAGTTAAGGCCCCTATTGGGGGTGGGTGTCTTAATGTCAACTAGAGGAGTTGAATTGTTGAGAATCTTTTTAACTTGGGTCTTATATATATTGTTTGAATTTCTTTGAAATAGGAAATAGATGTATGTTCACTGGATTTGTAAAGGAGAGCAAAGCTACAGGAAACCAACAGATGGATGATCACAATAAGCAGTTAGCTACCCTACACTAGTCGTTA
>NC_142933.1:59281574-59336574 GCF_046866305.1 Octopus bimaculoides | reverse complement strand
TACACACACACACTCTAGGTAAAACTTCTGTATGAATTATGTTATTTCTTGCTGTGTGCACACGCAAAATTACAGCTCAAATTTAATTGAAATCACTATTCTGTAATTTGTGTTTGCGTATTTAAAGACCTGGTCTTCGATATAAACTTAAAAGTAAGTTTTCCGAGAAATCCTGTCCTTTACCTGTTGTTTCTAGCATGTCCAATGTGACATTTGCGCCCCCACCCCGCCCTTATTTTTTTCTTAAATTTCTTCCGATTCCTATGTTTTCGATACGTGAGATTACGATTTTGGCCAAGAAACGTTCTCAATATGTTAATTTTCTCTCTCCCCACCCTAATTTCTTCATTTTAATTTTTTTCCATGGAGAAAAAAAAAAACAGATGTAGCTACTTCACCCCTTTTATGTTTGTTTGTCCTTGTTCGTCCCCTCTTTGTAATGCCTGCCTTTATGGCAAATATTTATGAAATAAAGTAGCTTGCTTACCAACCACATGGTTCCGGGTTCAGTCCCACTGCGTGGCATCTTGGGCAAGTCTCTTCTACTATAGCCTCGGGCCGACACTAGGCTTGTGAGTGGATTTAGTAGACGGAAACTGAAAGAAGGGCCCTCGTATATATGTATATATATATATATGTGTATATATATATATATATATATATGTGTGTGTGTGTGTGTGTGTGTGTGTGTGTGTGTGTGTGTGTGTGTGTATGTGTGTGTGTGTGTGTGGGGGGGGGGTTGTGTGTCTGTGTTTGTCCCGCCCACCATTGCTTGAAAACCGATGTTGGTGTGTTTATGTTCCCGTCACTTAGCGTTTCGGCAAAAGAAACCGATAGAATAAGTACTAAGCTTACAAAGAATAAATTCCGCGGTCGATTTGCTCGACTGAAGGCGGTGCTTCAGCATGGCCGCAGTCAAATGACTGACACAAATAAAAGAGTAAAAGAGTATATACATATATATACATATCCATAAACGCAACATAGGTAATTTAAATTTTTTTAAGAATTATACTAGTGACTGTGATAATACTAAATATGATAATGTTTGGTTCATAATCCCTTTTGGTAGGAATGTTAAATCTAACTTGATTGCACAGTTTAGAGAGGTGATAAGCAGATATTTCCCAAAGAATTCATACTATGGTAAAATTATTAATACACATACCATTAGATTTGGTTTTTCAAACACTATGAACTTAGCCCAAATAATTGCAGCTCATAATTTTAAAATACTTAAATCAAAAGGAATAGGAGTGGATAGCGGTATGAACTCTGATATAAATGATAATAATAATAATAATAATAACAATAATAATAGTAATAATCGGAATATGATTACAGTAACAGAGGTCAACCCCAGAAGATTGAAGTTTGAAGGCCCTAATACGAGAGTTAGAAATGTAGTTTATCAATGTAAGGTAAGGACTCAGACAGATGTTAGCCGATACTTGGGGTGTACTTCGGGACAAATCTGTAAAAGATTATCTAATCATTATAGTACCTTTAGAGAGAGAAGTAAAATAGCAAGCACTAGTCTTAGTAAATTAATTTGGGAACTGAAAGAACAAAAAAGCAATATTCGTTAGAATGGTCGGTCATCGGGAGGTCTTTCCCGTACGACAAGGGTAGGAGATATTGTTCGTTATGTAATTTAGAACTATATTTCATATTATTCTCTTAGGGTAAGTTGATAAATAAACTAACTAATAATGCTTTAAGATGTACACATTTTCCAAGACACACATTTCTCTGGTTTAAATAAATTGCAATATGACCGGGTATTATAGTACATTATAGTATAATATTAGGTCTTAAGGCATGTCATATCAATGTATAATTTACCAATAACAGTTGTGTTTTTTTTTTTTGCAAAAGCTTCTAGAGATAATATAGTATAGATTTCCATTGTAATAGGGGATTGTTTATAATTTATTAATAACATTATTAATATCATTGATAATATTATGAGGGGTTGTCTCCCCTTAACGGACCTTTATTTAAGGAGGAATTTATTTAACGAGTTATTTAAGGAGAAATTTGAATATGGACTGGACTTAGAGACGATGTTTTGGTAACCTTTTTTCCCCTGAAGATGTGTAAGGCAATTTATATGTTTGACTTGAATTTGACAGTTAAATATAGCCTTATACAGAAATGTTGACATAGGAATAAATTTCAATAATAATGGATATTAGCGTCAAAACTCTCTTTTAAATTTAAAATTTTGGATATATATATATATACACACACACACACACATATTGGTGCATAAACAATTGAAATCCATACTTGAAATCCATATATATATATATATATATATATATATATATATATATATATATATATATATATATATATTTATATAAAAGCATTACTATACAATAACGCCTCACGCCATGAGGGACTCTAAGGTCAGACTACTATAAAAAAAGCACATTTTTACCGAATGCGAGGAAATGCAACTCTCAAAGCCAACCCCTTAAAAACGAACTAAATTATAGATCATGATTTCGTAGTTATTGTATTATTATACAACTTCTACTCGTCAGTATAATATGGTCAAGAAAAATAGAAATAAACAGTGAATCAACATACCAAACGAACACCATGCATCCAGCATAGCATATAGACGACTATTCATCGCTATTTCCCTATGTAAGTTGCGGGAATTTCGAATTGCATCTCGGTAAATATGCCTCTTACTCAGAATAAATTCAGCACTGAATATATTCTGGTAATATATTTAAATTTCAATAATAGGACGAATTCTTTTACAAGAATTTATCAAGTAGCTAGCGTGAAAAAAACCTCATAAGGGAAAAAATCCATCATTTATTCCCGAAATATATATTTATATTTATATAAGGGCATTACTATACAATAACGCCTCACGCCATGAGGGACTCTAAGGTCAGACTACTATAAAAAATGTGCTTTTTTATAGTAGTCTGACCTTAGAGTCCCTCATGGCGTGAGGCGTTATTGTATAGTAATGCCCTTATATAAATATAAATATATATTTCGGGAATAAATGATGGATTTTTCCCTTATGAGGTTTTTTTCACGCTAGCTACTTGATAAATTCTTGTAAAAAAATTCGTCCTATTATTGAAATTTAAATATATATATATATATATATATATATATATATATATATGCACATATATTTTGAAACATATGTAGGAATTAAAGGAACTTATTGATTATACGCGTTTTGGTCCATTTATTATTACACACATATTATATATATGTATGTATGTGTGTGTGTGTGTGTGTGTGTGTGTGTGTGTGTGTGTGTGTGTGTGTGTATAATAAAGGTTATGAAGGGTAATGGAGTCAATCAGACCCTAAAGATACAGGTAGTACCGAGTAAGTGCTGTATACCGACTAGTTTTGCCCCAGATGTGGTTGTAACATGAATGGGGAATATAACATGGGTCGTGTATTAGCGTGTGTATATACAAAAAAGAATGAGGTAAAGAGACCAATGGCATAAGTAAAATTATATTTTATATAAAATATAATTTTACTTATGCCATTGGTCTCTTTATCTCATTCTTTTATATATATATATATATATATCTTCCTACTTGACTTTCTCGTTGCTCACACGTGACCAACGGCTATCTTTCTTTCTTCCACTTCCTTCCTAAAGACAAGACGTGCTTTCCCCTGTCTCTTCTCAAAGCTAGTTTCTCCAGCGTTCACCACTTCACCTCGTTATGGCTTAAAAGCCCTTACCGTTTGTTTTTACTGCTTTGTTCTCACTGTCCTGTTTTTGTCACCACTTTAACCATCCGTAAATCCTCATTTTTTAAAATTTGCTTTGCAGGAACGACTGTTTTAACGAAGTCGCGACTTGTCTCTACGTCCGAAACGTGGAGTAGATAAAACGGGACAATTGATGAAGGAAATGTTCTTTATGTTGCCTGTCTCGTTTCCCTATTTGTTTTTTTCGTTGTTCGAAAGAAAAGTTCGTTTTCCATGTTTTTCGTTTTTATGTTCTCGTTTCTTATTTGGTCACGTTTTTTGACGTCCTGTACCCATATATGCACGTATATATACATATATGTAGGTATGTACATATATGCATATATATATATATCTTAAATACATATATATATATATATATATATATATATATATATATATATGAGAAAGTTGGAATGTGAAAGCACGTGGTTGGATTTAAGAAAAGTTAAACAGAAACACACCTTCTCCGAAAATACTGCTGTACATATCCACATACAACCCCAGAAACAAAGAAGCCTTCACCATCATCACCCAAAACATACCAATGCTATATAAGGACCCCAAATTAAAGGAAATTTTACACACACAAAATAATTGAAAGCTACAAACAAGCAAAATCACTAAAAAAGATCCTCACAAAGGCAAAAATATTTTCCAAAATAACAGATGCAAAAGTGAAAAAATGTGGTCGACCAAATTGCGCAACATGCCCAAACCTTCTAGAAGGGTCAGAATTCCTTTTCAAAGAGGGACAAAAATTCAAAATCCAATCTGACTTTACTTGTGCCTCAGAAAACCTTATTTATGTCATAAGATGCTCAGGCTACCACGAAAACTACATAGGGTCCACGGGATTATCGCTCAGACGCAGATGCACTCTGCATCGACAGCAGATTGCATTCCCAGAATACAGACTGATACCCTTTAGTGAACATATTGAGAAATGCGCGAAACAAATGCTACCACAATTTATAATCTTTCCATTCTATCAATGTGCCATTGAAACACCAACACAAATTAAATTAAATAGGGAAACCTTCTTCATTGAAAAATATAAGCCAAAACTTAACCATTGCTAACACTTTTAAATAAGGAAATTCACCTCACTGAGAGAAAAAAATATAGAACAAAACCTAACATTCTATTCCTTCTAAACCAAATCATGTTAAATTAATCAAAACCTATCATCTCCAACATTTCGATTATCTCCCTTATACCAGAAAAAATCCCTGATTACCTTCCCCTATCTAGAACTCCATTTTATACACTGGAGCGAAGACATGTTACGATACAGATAGAGAAATTTGAAAAGAAAACACGAAACTGGTTATTTCTCCAAATACAATGTTTATATACTCAAAATTTTATAACATTTTTCTGACATAACGATTTAAATATATATTTTAACCATGTAACACAAGCCTTCTGTAGTTTTTTCACCCTTGTTTATCTTTATATATATATATATATATATATATATATATATATATATATATATATATATATATATATATATATATATATAGTTATCGCCAAGCCAACATGACAGTCCAAAAAGACACAGGTTTGTGTGTCACATAGCCAGCTAGAGGCGATGGCCTCTTGGAGTTAATCCACGGCAGCATTCGTCCTATTCTTGGGACTGCCATCATGTTGGCTTGGCGATATACATATATATATATATATATATATATATATATATATATATATATATATATATATATAATTATAAACTGCGGTTTAAACAATAAATTACCTGCCTCCGGATACCTTCTAACGAAGACGGTACCCACTCAAGTAATTTCCAGGAGTGCCTTCGGATTTAAATATCCCCTAGTTGCTTAGATACTTCAGACTACCCCTGAAGTATTGAAGCAATCCTATCATTTACCTAAATATATATATATATATGTGTGTGTGTGTGTGTGTGTGTGTGTGTGTGTGTGTGTGTGTGTCTGTGTGTGTGTGTGTGTGTGTGTGTGTGTGTGTGTGTGTGTGTGTGTGTGTGTGTGTGTGTGTGTGTGTAGAAGCAGCAGAAATATAACAAAAGCTTTTGTTATATTTCTGTTGCTTTTAAATAATTACTCTACCTCTGGTATTTGAGTACTCTATTTTCCACCTTGTTTCATATTTATGTCCTTACTCCGGTATATATATATATGAATATATATATATATATATATATTATATATAATTTAGAGAAACAAACCACAGTTCCTGAACTCATCCATGAGAATCCACAGTCACATATAGAAAAAATTTAATAAGTAAATACACTAAAAAGAACTATAATAAAATACAAAGTAATAATTATTCAAATAATTATTAATATATATATATATATATATATATATATATATATATATATATATATAATAATTTTCCCAGAGGATGTAGCAACCGTTACCAATATAGCATAAGAACTTACCTTAGGAGATCATTAATTAGATTCCTTAAGGGTCGTTCTCACAGTTTATACTTATATCATAAGGTTTTTAAACTTTTAAATTTTCATATTCAAAAGAGACAGAGACTTCAAATTCGATATATCGAATATGAAAATTTAAAAGTTTAAACACCTTATGATATATATATATATATATATATATATTTATATATATATAATATAAATAATATATAGATATATGCATATATCCATACATATATGTACATACCTACGTCTGTATCTATACATACATGCATATATGGGTACAGGACATAAAAAAAAACGTTAATCACAATGAGAAACGAAAACATAAAACGAACTTTTTTCGAACAAAGAAAAAAAAACAAACAGAGAAACGAGACATGCAACATACAGAGCATATCCCTTCGTCAGTTGTCCCTGTTCCATCTACTCCGCTTTTCGAAAGCAAGGACAATACACGGCTTCGTTGGAACAGTCCTTCCCGCAAAGCAAATTAAATAAAATTTGGAATTTTTTGCAGAAGGTGAAAGTGTTAACAAGAACAGGACAGTGAAAACAAGACAGTAAAAACAATAAAAACACTAAAAACAAAACAGTGAGAACTTGACAGTGAAATCAAACGGTGATGGCTGTTGAGCCAAGATGATAGAAAAATTATTATGAACGCTAAGTGCCATGATAGAAGAGACAAAAAAAAACACGTCTGTTCTTTAGGATGACCAGTGGGCAGAAAGAAAGAACCCGTTTCGTCACGTGTCAGCGACGAGAGAGTCAAGGAGGAAGAGGAGGAGTGAGAGAGAGAGAGAGAAGGAACGGTGAAAGGGAGAGAAGAATAGGGAAAGGTGGAGCCATTGCAGATTTCTGATGCAGCAGATATATAATTGTTAGAGGACAGCAAACATTAAGGGAAGGCAAACATCTCAAGTCATATACAATATTAGCATTGGAAAAAATTTAAAGCTGTTTGTGGGATATCTCCGAGTATAGGATATTCCATCATCAGAGACAAATAGAGAAAAATAAGGAAAATGAGAGTGATATATATTAATGAGATGATGACAAAGACGAAGGGTGTAAAAAAATAAGGAGATTGAGAGAAAGAAGAAAAAAGAAGCATAAAAATTAATAGTTCAACTTCCCGAAGTTGTAGAAACAAGAGCATAAGTCCTTAGGTGCAATCTTGCAAAGATCTATGTGGGTTAAAAGTGTAGAAGAATTTGTGCTTACATATAGTGAAGGCTTCGTTGTATTTATTAAGCAATTGTGGTGAGTTGTGGGTTAAAATTTTGAGGTCTTCTTTTTAAGCAGAGTCTATATCTCTTATTTCCACCTTATATCTTACATCTCTTCTGTCTACCTTACCTCATCACTTTATGAGATAAATATTAATTTTTTAATTTATCCTTAGTTTATTTTTAAACCTTAACCCAATAAATCTCCTAATATAAATCCCCTAATATCTAACTCTCACTCATAAATAATTTAACATTCAACTAACTCCTCCATTCTCGACTACCGACACACCCATAACTCTATTACTAAAAATAACTCTACAGCCACTGACCTTAGCCAAAACGGACACAAGCGTTCATTACTAGATTTCCTTCCAAACACCTATAGACTTTAAGACTACTATAGACACCTACTACTCTCTTTAAAATTCCTTTCATTTTGCTCTATATTTTTATACCATCTTCCTCTACCTCCTCATCCTCTCTCTTATATTCTTGGCTTCCCCATACACAACTCTTAGACACCATACACCTATACACCTTGCTTTATCCTGAAGCCAATCCTTAAATCTCCCCCCTCACTTTATTTACCTCTCTTTTTATTTCTTTTCTTTTCTTTCCTTTTACCATTTAGCAGCCACTTCTGGTACCATTCTGTTACTGAACGTTGACATGTTCGTGTTTTTTATGTCAGGATTTTAACTCACATGGATTTACACAAGATTGCACCTAAGGACTTATGCTCTTGTTTCTACAACTTTGGAAAATTGACTATGAACTTTTATGCTTCTTTTTGCTTCTTTCTCTCAATCTCCTTATTTTTTTACTCTCTTCTTCTATGTCATCATCTCATTAATATGTACCTTTCTCATTTTCCCTATTTGTCTCTGATGATGTAATATCCTATACACGAAGATATCCCAGAAACAGCTGTAAGACTGAATTTTTTCCAATGGTAATATTGTATATGACTTGAGATGTTTGCGTTGCCTTAATGTTTGTTCTCTCTTACAATTACATTTATATATATATATATATATATATATGTTACTCAAAGGAATTCTAACTCTGTTTTTCACATTTTTGCTATTTATTGATTGTGTAATTTATTGAATTTTGGAATAGGGTTTTGTGGTGTATTTGGTTTTCTAGGTGTTTTTGAATGACATTTTTCATTGTTGAGTTTGTTAATAGTTGGTTTTCTCAAAATTATATATGTATATATATATATATATATGTATATATATATATATATATATATATATATATATATATATATATATATATATATATATATATATATATATATGAATTGAAAGGTATAATGAATAAACACTCCAATCGATCAAAACAACTTTATATCATTTCCAAATTATCAAAAATCGAATATAAATATATATTAAAATAATAGAGCACCCAATGGTAAAACCCAATAGTATAAAATATACATATATACACGAATAAAAGGTGATAAAACTTAAAAGGGTAATATGAGTGAAGTTGAATGAAGAGAAATATATGGAATAAATTCATGCATGATAAAGGTGTCTAAAAATTTAAGGCTACTGAGGTAAAATGACATAAATATAAATATACAAAAATACAAGAGTATAAATATAAAAAATATTACACTTTATTTTTTATATTTATACTCTTGTTTTTTTATATATTTATATTTATGTCATTTTACCTCAGTAGCCTTAAATTTTTAGACACCTTTATCATGCATGAATTTATTCCATATATTTTTCTTCATTCAACTTCACTCATATTACCCTTTTAAGTTTTATCACCTTTTATTCGTGTATATATGTATATTTTATACTATTGGGTTTTACCATTGGGTGCCCTATTATTTTAATATATATTTATATTCGATTTTTGATAATTTGGGAATGATATAAACTTGTTTTAACCGATTGGAATGTTTATTCATTATACCTTTCAATCTATTTCTCCTAATTAGGAATGGAAGAATTATTCCAGTGGAAAGAAGTGTGATAAACAACTGTAGTTTCAGTGACATTAGTGCATGTCCTCTGCAAAATGAATGCCTTCAGAAGAACCTGAAATACAGATGCACAGTGTGTACCCTAGCAGGTGCATTTGTGTATATTGGTGTGACTGTGGAATCCTTTAAAAGCAGATATCAGAACCCAATTGAATCATCCAAAAGCATTAATAAGAGATATTGCATGTCACTGGTCTGGAGACAAACGGATAGATTGCAATGCAATATCACATGGTCTATAATAAACAATGCATATCCCTATAAATACATTCACAAGATCTTGCAATCTTTGTTCTGAAGAATCCCTCTGCATTCTAAAGAAGATAAAAAGAGAGAAAATAGAAACCTTCAGATAATGTAGAAAGTTTAATAGAACCTTTATATTTCAGGCACAAAGCCCATCTTCAGAAGAAAAGAACAGTCTGAGAAAAGTCCAGTTATGTAGGTACCATTAACCCATTCAAATTCCCTAGTGTTATGTAACAGCAGCAATCTTTCCTAATGCAGTTGTAATTGACATTCCACACGTTAGTGTAAACAACGCTCTTATTTCCCTATGCATTTTCTTGACCACAGAAAATTTGGTGAACTGGTACTCTAAGAGACTTATAAGATGCAACCATAGACTGAAATGTTCATTTTCACAGTTTTATAAGAGCAGTTAACTTTTGAAACTCTTTCTGTTTAACCTACTTCAATGCTTTCTATTCAACCTACTTCAGTTTCTTTCTATTTATTGCATGTATTTAAGGCATTGAGCTGGCAGAGTGGTTAACACACTGGGCAAAATGCCTAGTAACATTTCATCTGTTTTTATATTCTGAGTTCAAATTCTGCTGAGGTCAACTTTGCCTTGGTCAATAAAATAAGTACTACTTGAGCACTGGGGTCGATGTGATCAATTACCTCCTCCCCTGAAATTACTGGCCACGACTATGGTTTCACTCGTCTTGACAGGTCAACACAAATATGATATATCGCCAAGGGTCTTGGTCACCTGTCACTGCCTCCATGAGGCCCAATGCACAAATGGTGCTTTCTACATACCACCGGCATGGGTGCCAGTCAGACAGCACTGGCATCAGCCATGACTACAATTTCACTCAGTTTGACAGGTCTTCACAAGCACAGCATAACGCCCAGCGATTGAAGGGTGCTTTTAACAGACCAGTTAAAGGACACTGGCATCGGTCACAACTATGATCTCACTTGGCTTGATGGAGCGTATCTCCAAAGGTTTTGATTGCTTGTCATTGTCTCTGTGAGGCCCAACATTTGAAGATCATGCTTCACCACTTCATCCCATGTTTTCCTGGGTCTACCGTTTCCACAGGTTCTCTCCACTATTAGAGTGCAACACTTCTTTACACAACTGTCCTCATCCATATACATCACATTACCATACCAACACAGTCGTCTCTCTTGCACACTACATCTGATGCTTCTTATGTCCAACTTTTCTCTCAGGATGCTTACATTCTGTTATGCCTGCACCACTAACATTAAACATCCAGTGGAGTATACTAGCTTCATTTCTTACAAGCCTACACATGTCCTCAGCAGTCAGAGCCCATGTTTCACTGAAAACAATGCAGACTAACTTGTAGGAGGCTGTCTGGACCATGCAAGAGTTGGGTGGGTAAGCATACATAGTAGTCTATTGTTTCTTATTGTTTCCATGAAATATATTAAAACTGGATGGTAATAAATTGACTCTAAATAGAGACTCATCTTAGGCTTATGATGGGATAGATGTTTTATTGGTGCAGAAAGAAGGTAATTTGGGTCCATAAAGGAGAGAAGGAAATGGTTGACATGTGCTGAAATGGTCAGTTGCAACCCACTTGTCACTTTATCATATTTAAACATGTTTTTCTTCTTCACTTTATTTTCTAGTCTAATTCTTTCATTCTGACCTTTAGTCAGAACAGAAGTTTATAGTCAACCGAACCCTTTTATTATTTTTATTATCATTTATATTCTTGTTTTTATTGTCCTTTGTTTATTTTTTATCTATGTATTTTGATTGTAAGTGTGTCTGTCTGTGAACTGCTGAGAGTATCTAACAAGGTACTTATTAAAACAAAATCACCTGAGAAGCACATTCTACACCTGGGATGTCAGATAATAGCTAACCAACATCCCACCTATGAGCTATAGGTGTGAGAATGCATAGAAACAATTGTAGTGACTTTGAATGAAGGATGTTGTTAACTCCATTTTCTGTCATTTCTCTATATCTATAAATATGTATATATAATTATGAGTGTGTGCATGTATGTGTGTGTGTATAGGTAGTTAGGATAAATCCCAGCTGTTTCATTTTGAAGCACAACTGCTATTCCATTATTAGAATCAAATATGTAGTCTCAGTTGCTGCTGTATGTTTGTCAAAATACATATTATTATTATTTGTAGAGTAATTGTATAACAAAAAAAAGAAGTTGGAAAATTTATTAGTATTATTCATTCAGGCATGGCTGTGTGGAAAGAATTGGGGTAGTAGAAATAATTATGATAAAGCTAACATGGTAACAACATCAGAAAATGAAGTCAGAACTGCCATATATACAAATAAATATGATAAGTGCTCATGCAGAGGAAAATCAAAATGCCTGTTGATGAACCTCTGTATAAGTACAAATCTTGTATATAAATGTACCGTGCACACAAGGAGGAGAGCTGTATGTTTACATTGAGCAGATGGCTAATTCATTTGAGAATCATTATCGCAACCATGTTGCCAGCTTCAAGAGAATCAATAAGAGACATTCAACACCTTTGGTCAATTTTGTGTGGCAACTTCAGGAAGATAAAAATTAAGTATAACATAACTTAGTCAATAGTAAGAAACGCAAAACCATACAATATAATTTCCAAGAGATGCCAACTGCTCTGAGGAAACCCTGTCTATTCTGTGGACCAATGAGAAGATCATTAACAGAATTTCTGAAAGACTCTCAAGATGCCTACATGCATATAAATGTACTTTCGCACAATGCAGTGGGAATGAATTTGAGTAACTGTCAGCATAATTTACTTTAAGGCATGGATGAATTAAGTTTAGCTGTAACCTCCCCATTCTTATAAACACCAAGTAGCTATTTAACTCACTATATGAACGTGTGTGCACCATACCACACATGTGCGTTTGCTTACATTTTAATGGATGCTTGTATGAGCGTGTGTACATGCACCATGCAGCTTGTGTGAGGGCATTTATACATCCACATCTGTTAGTTACTTTTAATACTTTTCTTGCTGTATTATGTGTTCGCTTCTTTCTGTTATTTTATTTTTGATCTTATATATAAATGAAAATATATCCTTTATTTTGCTGCTTTTCTTTCTATGAAATGAGAAGATACATTTTAATAAGTTATATCTATCTATCATCCGAAGAGACTCATCTTCGCTGTCAGATGCTCCTGAACCAGTTGTTAAGTATCTCACCCTTGAGGGATCAATGCTAGATGTGTTGAAACAATGATTAATAAAATGATTAATAAAAATTCTTGCATATTCCATTTTCCAGCTTTCATTTACCATATGTATATATGTATATATCTATGAGTGTATGGCTCTGTATCTGTGTTCATCCCCTACCACAACTGGGGGTGGGGTGTTTATGTCTTATTAACTTAGCAGTTCAGCAAAAAAAAACCAATAGAATAAGTACTAGGCTTTAAAAAAATAAGTACGAGAGTCGATTTGTTCAACTAAAACGCTCCAAGGTGGTGCCCGAGCATGGCTGCAGTCAAATGACTGAAACAAGTAAAAGAATAATAAAAGAAAGAATATATATATATCTCATCATCATCACGATCGTTTAACGTCCTCTTTCCATGTTGGCATGGGTTGGACGTTTTGACTAAGGGCTGGCAAGCCAGAAGGCTGCACCAGGCTCCAATTTGATCTGGCAAAGATTCTACAGCAGGATGCTCTTCCTAATGCCAACCACTCCGAGAGTGTAGTGGGTGCTTTTACATGCCACTGGCACGAGGGCCAGTCAGGCGGTACTGGCATTGGCCATGCTCAAATGGTGCTTTTTATGTGCTACCTGCACCTGTGCAGTCCGGCGGCACTGGCAATGACCATGCTCACGTGGTGTTTTTTACGTGCCACCAGCACAGGAGCCAGTCAGGTGACACTGGCAATGATCACGCTTGAATGGTGCTTTTTACATGATGGTGTGTTCCATTAAGAATGTGGCAGAGTACAGTATAAAGCTCATCCACCCTCAGAATTTGTCAATTTGATATATATATATATATATATGTGTGTGAACAAATAGTGAGGTATTATCAATCCGGGCAAAATATTTGATAAGCTCTCTATTGGTACACAGAGCTAATAATATTACTTAGATAAGTGAAGAACTCCAGGTAATCTTTTGGTAGGGTCCAAGCTTATGGTTCATCACAATTCTATATTGTAAATCTATGGATGGGCTCCAGACAAATTGGTTTTTACACAGTGATATATAAGAAACAAGTTTAAAATAATGATCATTACATAGTATTCCTTTATTAGAACAAATTTGGCCATAAAGAAATATGTAATAACCATTATTTTTAACTTGTTTCTCATATATATATATATATATATATATATGCATATGTATATGTACTAGCTTAGTATCCTGTCATTGCCAGGTAATTTTCACAATTTGGCAGATTTTTTTGAAATAGCACACTCACATAAATTAGATTCATAAAAAGATTCACTCAATCTTATTTATTTGGAATTATACTACAGAATGTGACCCCTATTTTTAAGATGATAGGAAATGATTTGAAGGACTTTCGCAAATTCACACATTGAACTGTCTGGTGAATGAGATTATGAGCTATTCATGTCTTTGATAATGAATATTTGAGATGTAAATAGAGTGAATTACCTTCAGTTGAGGTTCTTATCTATTCATATATTGTTATTTTGACAAAAAAATCCTCCTTTGATTAAAATTTGATGAGTACAGAGTTAACAATATATATTAATGTACAATATAGATAAAAATTAAATAACTTCAATTGCTATTTTGGCTTCAACTAACCAAAATATGGAATAAACAAGACAATTGTAGAAAGAAAATATTTTATAGAATTGTAAACAACATCACAATGTGCAATTGTTTGAACTACAAGATGTTTCGGTTGAAAGAAAACTAATTTAATAAACAAGTGACATACATGGCATAAAGCAGCTCTAATCAATAAAAGGAAAATGTTTCCTTCTTATATAAGTACTTGGTACAATACTTTATGTATATGAATAGAAACAGATATGCATATGTACATGTGTCTTCTCCATGGGTTTAGAAATTTATATATTTGGAATGGCAACATGTTCAGTGCTGTCTCTCTTATATAAACTGATGTTTATGTTGATGTATTTTGATTCATATCCTCTAAATAAATTCTATCTTCTTTCCTATCTACATGCCTGCCTACCTACCTACATATTTATCTATCTACTTTAACGGTGTGTGTGTGTGTGTGTGTGTGTGTGTGTGTGTGTAGGCTGATTCTACTCTTGACACTTATATTAGAGTAAATTTTGACCGGCCACCTACTTGGTAGCAAGATTGTGAAAGAAAGTAACTTTTTTTAACCATCATCCCTTAAATCTTAAGAAGGTCTTGCAGATTTTTATAATCCCCAGTATGATCAGTTGTAGAATATGAGTTAAAGATCTGCATTATGTATGTATTTATGTATAGTTTTTCTTTGAGTTTTTGAGAGAGTTCAAGCCAGTTACTAACAAAGCAACAAAACTTTTTGAGTTAAGTGAGTTCCTGGTGTTTGTAAATATGTGGATGTGAGTTGGTATGTTGGTTGAACTGTCGATACATACACCTATGCGTGCATATGTTCACATAAGATTTTCAGATGGAGAATTTTTGGAATGTCTTACAAAACTTCACTGTGCCACTAATAGATTGAATTTGGAGAATCTGCATCAGTTTCTTTTGCTCTTTTTCCATGAAACCATGTATTTTTAGGTTTTTGTGTAAATTTTTTGGCACCCAACCTAATGCACCTGTGATGATGGGTACAAATGAGAATGTAAGTTCCACATTAATTTGCCATAAATGTTCTCTTCTTCCTGGACTTTTGATTGTACATTCACATCCACTTGCAGCCGACTTCTACAACAGTGCATGATTTTTATCCTTATAATCATTGCTACTAATGATGTTAAGGATAAATCTTACAGTTGACAAGCCAGCTGCATCAAAGTATTTCTTTCAAAGAACCCTCAACAAAATTAGGCAACTTCAATGACAGAGACGGATCTGATTCTGAAAGTTGATACATTTGCTGATGTCACTACAGAATTGGTCAGTGAAAATGGTCAATACCTTCTAATGTGCTCCTATCACAACTTACATGTCACTAGCCTCATAATAGAATATCCTATAAAACCAAACAGTCTCTACTCTAACAACAGTTAGACCATATCTTTCTTAATCAAGAAGTTTTGGGTGACCCGGTCATAACCAAAACACATACTTTATGACACAGACCATTCGTCAAGCTACAACCTGAGAAGTTTCACAAGATAAACAAAAGGGGATATGCATAAAATGTACTAAAGGCAGCAAACACTGAAATGTTTTCCTACTTCAACATATTTCTTTCAGTCACCATTCAAGGAAATTGTAAAACATAAAATACCATACAACATAGGGATAACCTTATAACAGTCACTCACACTGCCAAAATAGAAACTTTTGAAAGAAAAAAAGCATACAGTCAATGAGAACAACACAGCTTAGATCTTGCCATTGCTGTCAAAGAAGACTTTCAAGCCTCCAAAAACTTACTTTTTACAGACAACTACTAATGACTAGAAGCAGAATTCTGGAACTGTACAAATCTAGAACAATGATCTGTGTTTTTTTTTTTTATAATTATAGTTGGCAAACTCTTCCTTTGAATGGTTTCTCCAAAGGTTTCCAATACTGACAGTGTATGTTCTGAATGGTGATGTGGCTTCCGAACCAAGAGGTTCACTACTGATATGATATTTTCATTGCACCAACTTCAATAAGTGTTGAGAGAAGAATCAACCTCCTTGTATTTAGTCTTCATAACCCCAACAAAGCCTTTGGAGTCTTCAGTTGAAGTAGCCCCTTTAAGATGTTACTATTTATTGGTTGTCCATCTAACCTACTAACATCATGAGGTTTTTTTCATGGCATTGTGCAGTTTGAAGTATGTTTAAGGATTTTGGAGTGATAAGTGAAGTAAAGCAAGAATGTGTTTCCACTCTAAATCTTTTTGGTATCTTTTTTGTGCAGCTCTTGAAACACCCCTTCCAGTCCTCAATGAAGGACTTATATGCATTAAGATAAAAATGCAAGAGACCTAAAGTAGTACATAAATTTGACCTTGTGGTGAGCAACAAATTTAATTAGTTATATCTATTTATCACCCAAAGAGACTCATCTGCTCTACCAAGATGCTCCTGAACCAGTTGTTAAGTGTCCCACCCATGAGGGATTGATGCTAGATGTGTTGAAACAATTACTGTCATTAATAAAAATTCTCATATACTGAGCTTGTGTTCTCAATACATTTCTTTATAGCAGTGAGTTATGGACAAAATACTCTTTACAAGAATACCAACGTCATGTATTCTAAACAAGGTGTCTGTGCAGAATGCTTAAAATTAAAAGCAGAACAAGATCTGCAATGCTGATGTACATACTATGAAAAGCATCTCTATGCTCCCCTTCTTGTGTCAATGACTATTTTGATGTCTTGAACATATCTGTCATATTATAGATGATGGTTGTATTCCAAGAGGACTATTCTATCATCATCTGGTATCTGGGAAGAAAGGCAAAGCCTGGCTGTACCTAAAATACAAGGATCTGCATAAGCGTGACATGAAAGTGACACATAAAAGCTGTTCTGAGAATAGGACTATGAAAACAACGAATATCAAAAGGATAAAAAGCAAACAATGATACTTTCATACACTAAAGCTAGATACATTCAGTATTATTTAAACAGTTTTCAGTGAATACTTCTTTCAAATTATGTATAGTCATTCACAAGGGAAGTTTATTCATATTTTACAAAGAATGCAATGAAACATAACCAAATATCATAAACTGATTAAAGTAATTGACACCTATTTTATCGACTCCAGTAGTATGAAAGACAAAATTTATTCCAACAGGAATCAAACTTAAAACTTAAAGAAATCTAGTAAAGTGTTTTGTCATGCACTGTACCACCAATCTGTCACCCACAGGGTTTTTGTTAGATGAAATATTAACATCACAGTAATAGACATATAAATCCTGTCATCATTGCTGACAAATACCATCAAGATTATGTTAAAAGGCAAGTGATGTACATGTTGGATGGATTGTCAACTATGATGATAACATAAGAGTTGGCAACAACATAAAATTGGGTTGGAGGAGGACTAAATGTTGAGGATATGAAATATTTAGAACATTGAAATATTCACAAGATTGAATATTCAAACCCAAAGTTGAAGGAAAAAAACGGAAGTCTGAAAGCAGAGGAAACAATCAACACCAGTAGACTGAATATTACTATGGTATGTCAAAGGCATTATTTCAGGCAGAGTAAATGGGACATTAATAACTTGTAAGGTCAAACAATAACAAGTAGCTTATTAAGAGAGACATGAAGGGAAAGAGAAGCGGAGAGAGAGAGAGAGAGAGAGAAGACTGAATGGCAGAAAGAAAGGAAATGTAAAAACGAAAAGCAGACATACAAACAGGCTAAAAGGGCCAATTTATACTTAAATGACATATGTGTTCATGCACACATGCACACATACAAATACAAGTACATATACATGCTTATATGCACTTCCAAGTGCAGGGTTTGAGAGTGTATGTGTATATGTATATATATGTCCGTGCACGTGTGAGAGTGAAAGGAGAGCTACACGCATTAATAAAAAATATGTATGCAAATGTTTCTCTTTCTATCATTCCTCTCATTCACTCTCTCTTTCCCTATATATATATATATATATATATATATATATATATAAAGATATATATATACGTTTGCTTCAGTAAGGCCCAACACTTGAAAGGTGCTTTTTACATGCCAGTTACGTGACACCCACATATACACATGCGTGCATGTACACACACACACACACAACCATCCTCATCAACAGACATTAAATGATAATAATGATGTGTGTGTGCGTGTGTGCATGTGTGTGTGTGTGTGTGTGCATGTGCACATATGTATATGTTAGTGTCACATAACTGGTATTCATGCCTGTGGCACATAAAAAGCACTTTTCGAGTGTTGGGCCTTAGAGGTAATGTGGCTAATGTTAGTGTCACGTTACTAGCACCCATGCTGGTGGCATGTAAAAAGCACCTTCTGAACACTGGGCTTCACAGAGGCAATGACAAATGACATGCTTGAGAAGCCCCATCAAACCAAGTGAAATCATAGTCATGGAGGATATTGGTGTCATGCAAAGTGACACCCATGCCATTCATTCTCGAAGTGGTTGGTGTTAGGAGAGGCATCCAGCCATTGAAACCATGCCAAATCAGACTAGAATCTGGTTCAGCCCCTCAGCCCCACTCAAACCATTCAACCCATGCCAGCATGGACAATGGAGATTAAATGATGATGATGATGATGATGATATTATATATGTGTGTGTGTGTATGTGTGTAGCGAAATTGTAACTATCTTTTGAGTGATGAGGAATAAGCTACATAGTTTCTGTTTGTTATGTTTTTGTAAACTTTTGTTTGTTGTGTTGTTAACTTTTTAAAATATATATATATATACATGCACACACAGACACATATATATATATGTAATATGCAGTATGTGTGTGTATATATATATATATATATATATATATATATATATATATATATATATATATATATATATATATATATATATATATATGGCAGGGAGGCATAGGCACAGGAGTGGCTGTGTGGTAAGTAGCTTGCTTACCAAACACATGGTTCTGGGTATATATATATTGATGTCTTTTTCCAGTGAAGTTCTTCACTGATATCGAAAAAGTGAAAACAAGCAATGTTAAATCTCTGAACGAGGTATTAACAGTAACTGCACGATAAAGTGAAGTATATTTGCCATTTAAATGTGTCTGACCCCTAAGGGTGGATGTTACTGTTGCTTTTAACCCCAGGAGAACATCTCCTCCAGCTGGCTTATCGACACACATCTGTGTCCTGTCTATTTTTGCCAAGGGAAGTTATCCCTCCCATCTTGATCTGCGGAGATGTTCTCCTGGGGCTAAAAAGCAACAGTAACATCCACCCTTAGGGGTCAGCCACATTTAAATGGCAAATATACTTCACTTATATATATATATATATATATATATATATATATATATATATATATATATATATATATATATATATATACACATATATATATATATATATATATATATATATATAAATATATATATATATATATATATATATAATATTATTAGGGACAAAATCCAAAATTACAGGTAAAAAACTCAATTAAAATCAATTTATAAAAAATTAAAATTAAATTGAGCCTTATAGATAAAGTATATATAAAATATATATAGTTTTAGGGAAAATAACCCTTTAAATAGTATAGCTTTAACTATTACACCGGTTAAATAGGTACTAATTTTATCTTCATTATTATTTTAAACTTAAACTTCGTTCAACTTGTATTTAAAACAATGATAATTTAAAACAATGATAATTTAGGTAAGATGTTTTTTGTATATAATATACATGTTATTATTATGGATGAAGGGATGATTATTGAATGGTTATTATTTTGATATTATGATATTTTTAAAATAATTTTTCTATCTTTATATAATAAGTATTTCATATTAATTCATTTGGTACTTATTGTTGGTTGAGATATATATCTAATTATTGTTCTACTTACGATTTGACGAGTAGCTATATTTTTGAATAGAACTTATTTTCGATAATTTCAATTGATTTTAATCGATTTAAATTTCTTTTCTATTTGAAAATTGGTTATGAAACACGTGTAATCTTTTTATTATATTTATCTTATGATATTTACTTTACTTTATATTATACTCATTTATTGTGCTTTTAATTATTAATTTTTCTATATGTGATAGTGGATTTTCATCGATGAGTTCTTGAAAATTGGTTATTTTCCCTAAAACTACATATATATATATATACATATATATATACATACATATATACACATATATATAATAATGATATAAATAATATATAAATATATGCATATATCCATACATATATGTACATACCTACATTTATATTTATACATACATGCATATATGGGTACAAGACATAAAAAAAACGTTAAACCCAATGAGAAACGAAAACATAAAGACGAAAACATAGAAAACGAACTTTTTTCGGACACTGAAATAAACAGAGAAACGAGACATGCAACATAAAGAGTATACCCCTTCGTCAGTTGTCCCTGTACATGCATACACACACACATACATATATAATATATATAGATATATGTATATATAGGATGCACAGGTGTGGCTGTATGATAAGTTTGCTTCTCAAATAACATGATTCCAGGTTCAGTCCCACTACATGACACCTTGGGCAAGTGTCTTTTACTATAGTCTCGGGCTAGCCAAAGCCTTGTACGTGGATTTGGTAGAACTCTTGTTGTCTGTGTGTTTTTATCCCCAACCAGTGTTGGTATGTTTACATCCCCGTAACTTAGCAGTTCGGCAAATGAGTCCTATAGAATAAGTACCGGGCTTTAAAAACTTTGACTAAAAATTCTTCAAGATGGTGCCCAGCATGACCACACTTTAATGATAGAAACAATTAAAAGATAGGATATATCAAAAAGGATCAAAGGTCCTCCCCATGCCATCAGCTCATAAGACCAGTTTCCTGGATTCTGTGGCGTGTATGTTCCCCCACTGGATGAGACAGCAGGACGTTGAAGGATTGTTCATTTTTGCCAGCTGAGTAGACAAGAGCAAAGTTAAGTGAAATGTTTTGGTCAAGAATACAATGCATCACCCGGTCCAGGAATCAAAACGATCATGAGTGTAACACCATAATCACTAAGCCACTCGATTTCACACACACACACATACACACACACACACGCACACACACACACACACACACACACACAAATACATACATACACACATATATATCATACATATACATATCCCTTTCCCCTATATATATATATATATATATATATATATATATATATACATATACATACATACATACATACATACATACATACATACATACATATATATATATATATATATATATATATATATATATATATATATATATATATATATATATATATATATATAGGCGAAGGTAAAACGTGTGTACACGACCCGTTTCCGGTGATGTTTTTTTCAAAACTTTTTACAGATTTCTATGTTTTCAATATAGGAGAATACGATTTTGCCCAGAAATCACATTTTCAAAATTTCACCCCCCACCCCACCCCAGCAGACGTCAGAAAATATCAAATCACCACCAGAAAGCCTGACATGCCAGAAACAACAGCTAAACAACATTATTTCTGAAAAAACTTCTCCACTTTCAAACTCCGTAACACCATTTTTCCCTACCTCCTCGGAAAACTTTTCCACACAAATTTCTTTATAATTGTAATCTATACCGTTTGAAAGGTATTTATAAAATTTTCTTGAAAGTTATGAGGGAAAAAATCGGATCGTGTGAATTTTCCCAAAATTCTCTCTCTACCCATTCGGAAAAAATTTTTCCCCACAATTTTTTCTATAATTGTAATCTATACCGTTTGAAAGGCATTTATATAATTTCATTGGAAGATATACATTTTCCTGAAAGTTATGAGGGAAAAAATCAGATCGTGTAAATTTTCCGAAAGTCCTCTCCTCACCCCCATCCTAGTTCGTTTGCGCAAATTTTGGTTTTCAGATTTGCTTACTACACATTTTGTTACACCTATGACACTTCTATTTTTTTTTTTTTGTGACCTGGTGTTAAACTAGATATTCTTTTCAGTTCTATATTTAAGAGATGAGGAATTATGTACATTATTTACATCATTTACATTCGACGGATATTTATCCTTATCTTGTTTGTTAACACAACTTTTCGGCTGATATACCCTCCAGCCTTCTTCAGGTGTCTTGGGAAAATTTGCAAACTTTGATAGGTATTAACTTTTTATTTATAAATTTATAGCAAAATGAATTTCATTTCCACAATTAGCATATTCAACTACACCAATACACAAAATCTGAAATCATTTGGGACAAAATTGAAGGAATTGAAAAGTGAAAGCAAAACAGGAAAGATCCTGAGAGATTTCTCAGTTTTCATTTCCATCTTCATTGAATTTAAACATAGCAGTGAATTACTTAACAAGATTTCAAACAGTGTGTCCGATTGGTAAGGCGCGAGTATTGCTGTGTGGTAAGAAGTTTGCTTCCCAACCACGTGGTTCTGGATTCAGTCTCACTGTGTAATACCTTGGGCTAGTGTCTTCTACTATAGTTTCGGGCCGACCAAAGCCTTGTGAGTGGATTTGGCAGACGGAAACTGAAAGAAGTCCGTCATACATACTTACGCACTCACACACACACATACACACATGTGAGCTGTTTACATATGTGTGTGCGTGTGCGTATTTTGTCTGTGATTGTTCTCCACCTATATATATATATATATATATATATATATATATATATATATATATATATATATATATATATATATATATATGCGAGTAAAAATAAATACAAAAAAGGTGGTTTTTTTGTATGATTGTGTATAGAGGAATATATTATTTTGTTTAAAAGACTTCCAACACTGTCTGTTTTTTATGTTTTATTTATATTCCTGCAGAACTAATGTGGGGTATAGAATATGGAATATACAATATATAATATAATATACAATATAAAATAAAATAAAATAAAAATGGATGGCACCATGAAAGAAAGTATTGAATGTAGATGAAATATTGAGTGTTCAATATAAAGGATCAAATATATAAATATATAAAGGCGACTCGAGTTTCAGGGCTATTTCCCTTCGTCATGGCCGATATGACAGACTTTAACAGACAGTCTGTTAAAGTCTGTCATACCGGCCATGACGAAGGGAAATAGCCCTGAAACTCGAGTCGCCTTTATATATTTATATATATATTTATATATTTGATCCTTTATATTGAACACTCAATATTTCATCTACATTCAATACTTTCTTTCATGGTGCCATCCATTTTTATTTTATTTTATTTTATTTTGTATATTATATTATATATTGTATATTCCATATTCTATACCCCACATTAGTTCTGCAGGAATATAAATAAAACATAAAAAACAGTGTTGGAACTCTTTTAAACAAAATAATATATATATATATATATATATATATATATATATATATATATATATATATTCTTTTATCTTTGCTTTTACTTCTTTTAGCCATTCAAAGGTTGCTAAATGTGGAGAATGACTGAGAGAAGCAGAGTATGCCAAATGCTGATCCAACTGAGGGGCTGGCTATCCGAATCCACAGTAGCTTGGTAGATAAAGCAATGAAGGATATGAAAACAGGAAAAGCTCTCGGCCCACCAGGAGAATATAGCCTAGTCACCCGTATAGTTAATCAGGTTGTCCCCGAAGAAGTCATATTCAATGACTGTTTTATAGTAAATTGCAGCATTATAGTCAATTGCTAAAAAGGCAAAGGTGATGCCTTAGACACGAATAATTACAGAAGCATCAAATTGCTAGACCAGGTGATGAAAGTCACAGAAAGGGTCACAGCTCAACTAATTAGGAATAGAGTTAACGTAGATGAGATGCAGTTCGGATTTGTATCAGGTAGGAGAATGACTGATGCTATATTCCTGGTTAAGAAACTGCAAGAGAAATATTTAGCCAAAAATAAACCTCTGTACCTAGCTTTTGTCAATATAGAGAAAGCTTTTCACAGAATCCTCGGTTCCCTTATCTGGTGGTCAATGCGGAAACTATGGATAGATGAGTGGTTAGTGAGAGCCGTACAAGCCATGTACAGGGATTTTTCTAGAAAGGAGACGAGTATAGCAATGAATTCAGTGTACAGGAAGGAGCCCACCAAGGTTCAGTTCTCAGCCCTCTCCTGTTTATCTTAGTCCTCCAGGCCTTAACAGAGGAATTCATGACCGGATGTCCCTGGGAGCTCCTCTACGTCGATGACCTTGTTCTAATAATTGAATCACTACGTGACCTAGAGAAGAAATTTCAGGTGTGGAACAAAATCTGGAATCTGAAAGCCTTTGGGTTAATTTAGCAACGACCAAAGTCCTAGTATGTAGGAAAACAAACAAATCACAAGTCCCTTCAGGGAGATGGTGTTGGTAGAAACTCCATACATTGTACCCACTGCAAGCTTTGGACACATAAGAGGTGCAGCGGTATCAAAGGAAGGTTAACGGAAAATACAGTCTTTGTGTGTTTGTGTGTAGAAAATGTGCAGGCATAATAAGTACTAAAAATGCGCAGACAGTAGACTTCCTCAAATGCTCGGATGGATCATTAGAAGTAGTAGATAGCTTCTGGTACCTGGGAGACCAAGTTAGCAGTGGGGAAGAGAGCTCTGAAAGGGTAGTTGCTAAGATAAGAACGGGCTGGACGAAGTTCAGAAAGCTCCTGCCTTTGTTGGTAATCAAGGGCCCCTTCCCTCAGAGTGACACGCAGATTGTGTGGTGCCTGTATAGTACAGCTATGTTACATGGCAGTGAAACATGGGCTTTGACTACACAGGACATGCAACGGCTTGAAAGAAATTAAGCTAACATGCTCCGCTGGATGGGTAATGTCAATGTGCATGATGACAGAGCATAAATGATTTAAGAGGAAAACTGGATATAAGAGGCATCAGATGTTGTGTACAAGAGAGAAGACTGCGATGGTTTGGTCTAGTGATGCGTGTAGATGAGGACAGCTGCATAAAGAAGTGCCAAGCTCTAATTGTGGAGGGGTAGACTCCGGAAAACGTGGGACGAAGTGGTTCAGAAAGATCTTCGGACGCTGAGCCTTACTGAGGACATGACAAGAGACCGGGAGATGTGGCGATTTGTTGAACTTAATAAGACACGTCAAGCTAAGTAAAATCGCTGTCTTCCACATATACAGACGTGTCCTTTCAGGTGCCGGTGCCAAGTCGAAGGAAGGTGCGATTAAAAATATGTTCCCTCCAACAAATATATCTACTTTACAAGCTTTTTGGGGACTTGCAAACTATTATCAGATTTTTGTACCAAATATGCACAAAATAAGAACTTTACTAAATAATTTACTAAAAAAAAAACATATGAAGTTGAACTGGTCTGAAAATTGTCAGAAGGCTTTCAACGAAATTAAAAAGATATTAATGTCAGATTTGTCTTTAGCATATTTCGATCCTGCATTGGAGATTGTATTAGCTTCAGATGCCTCTGAGTACGGTATCGCAGCAGTAATTCTACATAAATACGAGGATGGTAACGTGAAGGCCGTGGTCCATGTTTCGCATTCTCTACTACTAGCAGAGAAAAATTACAACCAAGTTCTAAAAGAGGCTCTAGTAATTATTTTTGCCGTAAAAAAAATTTCATAGATTCTTACAAGGTAGACGTTTTCGACTAAAGACTGACCATTGTCCATTATTATCTATGTAAGGGTCAAAGAAAGGAATTCCTACCCATACTGCTAATAGGTTGCAACGCTGGGGTACTATATTATGAAATTACGATTTTAAGATGGAGTTTATGCCATCTAAGAAATTAGAACACGCTGATTATTTATCAAGATTGATATCAAAGCACACTGAACCGTTCGAGGATACTGTGATTGCAGCGTAGCGAGCAGAAAAAGAAATTTAAGATATTTTATGTAATTTTGTACGAGAATTACCAGAAATCAAACTAAAAGCAAGAAATGGTGAATTTATTTTTAAAAAATAAAAGAAATTCTGAGTGCTGAAAAAAGAAATAAAGATATGCGTTTTGCAGAATGCAACACCAATTCGAACCTGTTCTCAATTTGTGACAATGTGTTAATGTATGCAAAAAGAGTGGTAGTGCCAGCCACACAACACACGAACGCTAAAAGAATTTCGCATTGGTCACTCGGGGATTTCAAGAATGAAATCGTTGATGAGAAACTATGTGTACTGACCAAGAAAGGACCGAAAGATGGAAGAACTAGTGAAAGCATGCAGAGGCTGTGCTCTAGCAGCAGAAGCACCTACCACAAAATGACAATCGTGGCCAAAAGCAGATATCTCATGGTCCAGACTGCATGTTGATTTCGCAGGTCCACTTAACGGTTCACATTACCTTGTTGTGGTAGACAGTTTTCCTCAGTGGCCTGAAATACATCGGTGTAAAAAGCCGACATCTGCGGTTACAGTAAGTTTTTTTTTTTCCACGAATTGTTCGCCAGATATGGTATTCCTGATACCATCGTGTCTGACAATGGAACTCAGGTTAATGCAAATGAGTTCAAAAAATTCTGTAAAATGTTCTCTATCAAACATGTGACCACTCTGCCGTATTATCCTAAGTCAAATGGACAAGCTGAGCGTTTTGTCAATATATTTAAGAGGGCGTTAAAGAAATCGAACAACGAAAAAACAGATGACCTAGCACTTCAACAGTTTTTGAGGATATGTCGAGTGACACCAAATCCCAAACCTCGTCTGGAATGTCACCTGTGGAATTATTGCTCGCTAAGATTAGATCTGTGTTCGACAAACTGTTACCTGGTAAAAAAAAGGAAAATTTCGGACAACAAATATAATACCAAATTTTTCAAAATTGATGACAAAGTTTTCTTTAAAATGTATAAAAACGGTAAAGAAATGTTGGATGATGGAGTGTTTACTAAACAGATTGGGAAAATGTTATTTCTGGCAAAAGATCACAACTATGAACATAAGAGACATATAAATCAACTAAAAAAGAGGTTTACTGAGGAAATGGTTACAAGAAACGAAATTCCGATGGAAGCCTTTTATGATACGTTTGATACACCAACACCTAAACAAATTGTAGAACTACACGTTCAAGTACGAGAAAAAGAAAACGAACAGAAGTACTTGACCCTAAACGCAAAAGATATTAAGCTCCGGGCGGTGTTAAATTCTCAAACCCTAACCCTTCCTCCCCCAATTACAATATAGGAAAGTTGGTTATACATCATTAGATGTATACCTGACTTTCCTAAATAAAATTAAGAATATAACGGAACGCTGAACTCCAGACTATCAAACTATACAACATTTATTCAGGTGGTAAATATATACATCTTTAGCTCTTGTTGTTACAGCTTCTGATTGTGTGAGCATAGTTGTTGGGACGTTGTTATGTAGATGTAAGCGAGCTGTCGAGTGTAAGTCCGAAAGATGGAGAGTGACGGCTATACACGTAAAGAGACTGTCTCCAGAGTTGGGTGTTGGAGACACTTCTTGACACGTCCATGCTCTATTGCTGGCCAGCAAGAAAGAGAATGAATTGAGCGGGAACGCTTGCTTGTTTAATTCCACGCATGCGTGAGACTACGCATGCGCACGGCGTTACTACAACAATAAATAAGAACTGAGTGAACTATCTGCGGGGGAAGTTGACGATGTTAGTTCGACCGTGCTGGTTAACTGTGTTAGTTCGACATGTGTTTGGTTTAACAGTCGGTAGTTGAACAGTGAATATTGAGTATCGTACCTACGTTCAAGTAGTATGGAACGCGTTCTGTGTTAACAGATATCTCTATGATAGGTTATTTTTAGATAACCATAACCAACTATTTGTGTGATACCATTTTACGTCAGACGTGTATCTCCACGTCATAACACACGCGCACTCACATATTCATTCACATATTCATTTAACTTTTCTTTTACTTCTTTCGGTCATCAGACTGCATTCATTGTGTGTGTGTATGTGTGTGTGCGTGTATATATATATATATATATATATATATATATATATATATATATATATATATATATATATATATTCCTTCTGTTGGTGTTATCATATCGAATATTGAAGGCTGAATAGTTTCTTTTCTTTTTCTTTTTGATGTGGTTACTTGTAATAACTAGGTGGTGTTGGAAAAATGAACACATACTATGCTAATGTTTCGCTCCTGCTGATTGCTATTGATTCTCAAGTAGTGTTTATGTTTTTAACGCTGTTAACATCGCTGGATTGAATAGTACTGACCAGGTGTTGAAATCATAGTGAGATTATCTATCTGAACAATTGTTACTCGTCAAGCACCATCTTCGACAAACTATTGTAATGACATTTAAAATAGGCGCTGGGCGCCATATATTTTGGAGGAGGAGTATGATCGATTAAATTGATTCCCGTACTTGATGGGTACTTACTTTATGGCTCCAGAATCTGAAGAGCGAAGTTAAATTTGGTGGGATTGGAACTTAGAAAGTAAGGGAACCTATTTAAATATTGTGTGATGTCAGACGCCCTACAAATTCTGTTAATCTACCACTATCAGGCAAACAATAATAATGCTAAAGCCAACCACTTAGATAAAAGACTCCAATTTGAGATTAAATAAGCTTCTCGATTGCGTTTTCTAGGAAACAGTTCTCTTTGGGTGTGAATGGTTTATGTAAATCAACTTGTCTACAATATCACAACCAACCATGAAATCAGAAACCTAATTGAGAGTCAGTATTATGAATAATAATTGCAATGACTGGAGAATCTATTCTGAAGTTTAGCACTGCAGTAACGTCCCATTTACTTTCTTTGGAGAATAAGATTACAAGCTGGTGAAATATTCGGTAATAACATAATATTCCCGTTTGAATTTCGGTAAGGGGTTTCTACTCGATAGTGCCTATTTATTGTTAAAGGGACAGTTCACACCATGGACAATATGTACACTTCGACTTATTTGCTCATCTATCAATGTCACTGAATACATTGCGCTTTGTGTTGTTTTAAACAACACAAAGCACTTCCCAATATATGCTTTAAATAATCATTTGGAATACGTGTATACCACCATAACTTTATCATTGATCTATAGTTACAGTTACAATAAAAATGACATGACAACATAAACCAATAATACGATATTTCAGCTAAGGTTTACTGGCTAGACATACGATTAATTTGTAATATTTCTGTTCTTTCAACAGTTTAACTGACAATAATATTCCTAATTAGGATAATTAACAACATCTCAATATCATATTATTGAAACCAATATTACGATTCAATCGAAATGTTATATTAGTATAAAGCAAACAGCTATGTAATTCTACATAAAAATAATCCTTTCTACAAAACCTGAACTTTTCATCGACTCCAGTGAATAACTGGTACTTATTTCATCCACCCCGAAAGGATGAAAAGCAAAAGTCGACCTCAATAGAATTTGAACTGTTGTAAGGCCTATTCTGTTGTAACATTTTATGTTCAACTAACCTTAAAAGTTAGTTCCTTGCATTATTTCTACAGGTTAACACACTGTACGTTATTTAATGTTATGCAATATACTGTAGTAAACCAAGAGAGACTTTACAACCAACCACAGCTAAAACTGATGACTCCGACGTGATACTTTCGTCAGCACACCCCACGTGATTACCTTTTTCAGCTTACCACTAAAACTGGTGACCTCGAACGAACAAATGAACGACCATTGAATCAGCAGCCATCTTACATAAGGTTACAGTCCTGTACAAACCAGTGACTTTTTCAGTAAATTTTTCAGCAGCGGAAATCCTGAATGATTATGGTACTCAGTCGTTTCAATTATGGTTACACATCATGCACAAAAAAATTTTTTCACTGAGAAAGTCAAATCCAGAACTTTTATAGCAGATTTTATACATTCAGTTATGTGGAGCGCGAAAATTTCCAATGCTCAAATATTACCTCCTCCCACTACTCTTGTAGTGCCCACAAGGGGCTACACACAGAGGGGACAAACAAGGACAGACAAACGGATTAAGTCGATTATATCGACCTCAGTGCGTAACTGGTACTTAATTTATCTACCCCGAAATGATGAAAGGCAAAGTCGACCTCGGCGGAATTTGAACTCAGAACGTAGCGGCAGACGAAATACTGCTAAGCATTTCGCCCGGCATGCAAACGTTTCTGCCAGCTTGCCGCCTTGTAAATAGTAGAAATGGTAGATGAATATGCCAGCAAGACATTTCAAGTTGAGTACTCGCCAATTTTCTCTTTCATTGAAATTCATTTTCTGTATTCAGATGCGGTATAGCATCTCCGGTTCTTTTAATTTCTTCCGACATGTCTGATGCCATCTCAATGCAGACAGCAGTGTTCTTTGTTTCCCCACCATTCTCAGGAGACTCAGCAATTTGTTTTTCTCAACTAGAAGCTAGCCTTAAGCAGTGAAGTTAAAGACCTCATCACAACCCATTCGGATCAACTATCATATCTACATATGAAGACAAAAACTCTGAGGCGCACCTCCACATCAAAACAAAAACGATATCGTCAGCTCCTTCATAAAGAAATTTTAGGAGATAAACGCCCGTCACAATTACTTCGACGTATGCATGATCTAGCAGGGAGTAATCCTTTGGACGAAGACATGTTGCGACAATTTTTTTCTCGCCTTCCTAACATGCAAGCAATTTTGACTACTATAAGGGAACACATTTCCATTCAAGACTTGGCTGACAGTATAATGGACATCTCTTCTTCGACTTCACATGGTGCAGAAAGTTATCCTTTCATCTCATCATTATCTTCTGAATTAGCTTTTTTTGTAAAGCTTTTGACGAAAATGTCCAGAATCTTACCGATCAAATTGACCGTTTACAGCTTCCTACTTCCAGTACACGTGCAAGACCGCGCAGACATTCGTTTTCTAGAGGTCGGAATTCTAGAACTAGCAGGAAGCGGACATCTTTCTGTTGGTATCATAACTGTTTTGGAATTCACGCACATAAGTGTATTTCCCTTGTGTCTTTACCCCGGTTATACAACACCAGGAATATTCCCTTACCAGAGATTAAACGCGGTTACGTCTTTGGAAAGACCATCAACGTGTCGCATATTCTTTACCCACGATACCAATTCCAAACAGCATTTGTTGGCAGACACAGGAGCGCATGTAGTATCAAAACCAAATTCCATCCCCATGTCATCACTGAATGCTTTCATAGTACGTGATAGTACTTCAAGCTCATTATTGTCTTTGCTATAGAGTTTTAAGTCAGCCATATAAAACAGATGACAATAAAATATTATTGTCGCCGATTTTGTACTTATAACCTTTTCTGTTAAGTTCACTTGTAAGGCTATGCAAAAAATTAGAAGTGAAAATGAGCCACCTTGGAAAATACTGCAGTTGATATCATTATTATTATATGTTTGACTTTTGCTTTGTAATTGTGCAAGTCGACTCCAAGTCTCACCCAGAGACCTAAAGAGACAAGCTAGAAGTTCAAGTTGGTGTTATGACTAGAGTGCCATATATTTGGTTTTACACAAAGTATTGTTCTAGAGAATGTCTAAGAAAACCTAAGAAATTATAAGTTTGTTTTAAAATTTGGGATTACATAGACAGTAGTCTACGTAGGATATGAGCAGTTTCCATGAGCACTATCTTTTGAATTTCTTCCATTTTGGGGTTTCCTGGTATTTGAGCTAGGCAGCAATCAGCCCCTTTTGCTATCATTTCTAGAGCACCTACGACAACAGGTATTGTTTTAGTCTTTGCCAATTTCTATTTAAAATCTTTATACTTGCTCAGTTTTGGTAGGTCTTGACAGATACATTTATGTCGATTGGGACAGTCATATCGACGAGGAAGCATGATTTTTGTCTGAAATCCTTCAATATAAAGTCTGGCCTATCCGCATCTTTCTTTCTGTCTGTTTGAATGGTGAAGTTCCAGAAGAGTGAGATTAGGTCATTTTCAAGCACTGGCGGTGGTTTGTGTTTCCACCAGTTTTTATCATGGGGCAGGTCCAAGTCTTTGCAAATTACCCAGTGAATATACTGTGTTGCTCTATCATGTCTGTTGAGATACTCTGTAGGTGCAACAAGACTGCACATAGAGACAATATGATCGATGGTTTCAATTTTTTGTTTACATACACGACATATTGGCCTAGTAACTTCTTGTTGATAGGCATCGATCTCGGGCTGCTATGATAAACACTTCAAACTGATCTACAGCCATAAGACACTAACCATTGATGGGTAAGGACTTTGTCAATATCAGCATTATTAGCTCTCTTTGAGTATTTGCCATTGAGAGGTTTTTCTTGCCATTTATCAAGTAAGAATATTTAAGGCAGCAGTTTTAGCAAGAGCTTTCATACGCTTAACTTTTTTTTCCTTTTATTATTATTATATGAAAACTCTCAGCTTATTTTGTTGGGTATGATGAAAAGTGTCAGCTGTCCACAGCCAGCAGACTAAGGTGACACTTGTTTACTGGTCATATTTCAAGAACCCTGCGAAGAATTCTTGCAGTTCCATTATTATTATTATTATTGTTATTATTATTATTGCTGTTGTTGTTGCTTTTTAATTTTGTTTCCATTTCTTGCCGAGTGTCTTCCTGACACCTAGGGCAGAGAAGCTCACTATATACATTGGTAAGCCATTATAATAAATACACCAGATTGTTCATTTACAAAGTCATGTGATAGAGTAAAAAGGGGGAAGAAAGACAGAGAGAAAAAGGAAAAAATTTAAAAAGTAAACAAAGAAAATAAAGGAGAAAAAAAGAAAGAAAATTCACAGCGACAATGCTCTTCTCAGTACATCTGACGTACCAGTCAAGACAATCTTTTGCACTTCCCGCATAGATGGTAAGCCAGGGATCATTTAATATAATAAATACAAAAACTAATTTCTGTGTGTCACACTTCGGTCCCCTCTCTCACTATTCATTGACACTCCTACTATTGTTCATGTTGGGGTGAGAGTAATAGTAGGCATAGAGACAGTGAGGGCGGTGGTGAAGACAGAGAGAGAGAGAGAGAGAGAAAGAAAGAAAGAAAGAAAGAAAAGGAGAGAGAGAGAAAGAGAGACAAAGAAATTTAGGGAGAGTTGATGATGTTTTTATTAAAAATAATAGTGTTGATGGCGGCAGTAGGAGTAATAATAAGAGATAGGTAGAGTGGGTATGTGAGAGAAAGAGGGACTGACCACTGAACTAACATGCCGAAGTAACATACTGAACGAACACACACATTTAGCCACTTTTAAGCTAATTCTTAAGTAACTTTCACTTCCTTTTTTGATCATTTCATGTGCTCCTACAATCACTGGTATTATTGGTATTATAACCGTCTTGAGATGCTACATTTTTCCGATTTCAGTTAGCAAATCTTTATATTTTCTGAGCTTATCAAATTCTTTTGCCAAGATATTATGGTCATAGGATATGCTCATGTCAATCAAAAAACAAATTTTATTGTTTGGGCCTTTCACAACATCTGATTTATTTGCTTTGATGGTCGAGTCTGTACATACTGGGAAGTCCCAAAGAACCGTAGTATTTTCTCCCTCAGTAACAGCCTTAGGGTAGTGCTTGTACCATTTGTCAGCAGTTTGGATTTTATAATGCCGACACATTATCCAATGTAGATATTGACCAACTCTGTCATGTCTTGATTTATACACTACAAATGCTAAGTCCTTACACCCAGAGATTAGGTGATCTACTGTTTCAATCCCATCATTGCAGCATCGGCACTTTGGGTCTACTCCATTTTTTTATCACATTGGCTTGATAGTTCCAGATCAATAAGCTCTATTCTTGAGCAGCCAATATAAAGCCTTCACTTATTATCATTAATATCATCGTCATTATTATTCATATATGCACAACAGATTAGACTGTTGGAAATGAAAAATTCCTAACATCGGGCTACAGCAAGTAACCTTAGATGCCAAGAATCTTCCTAAGTATCCTAGCTGTCCCTAATAACACTGTTTTCTAAACTGGGTTTTATGCCTATTTACTCTATCCATCTCTTCAAATCTTTAAGGATAGTTCCTAATGCACTTATAACTATTGGGATACATTTTACCCGCACATTCCATAGTTTCTGTAATTCAATAGTTAGGTCCCGGTACTTGGCTAATTTTTCCATACTTCTCATATTGATTTTTTCACTATTTGTGACTGTAAAGTCAATTATCTGACACTTTCTATTCTCTTTGTCTACTACTACTAAATCAGGCCTTCTAACTTCTATCACTCTGTCAATCTGAATGTTTTAAAGTCCCACAACATCTTATATTTCCTTCTTTCTAATACTTTACTAGGTTCATGTTCATATCATTTATCAGTGCCTATAGTAGAAAGAACTCGGTTGATGTTTTTTACTGGAATACTGTGCTGAATTTAGTTCCCCTGTGGACTTTGAGAATCTGTCTATCTTGGAGCCTATTTGTGGTAACAACTTCAAAGTTATAGCTGGTGCACAATGCTAGTCTGTTCCACGTTAAATTGGTGAAGCATGTACATCCATCATCAAATACGTTACTCGGCAATATTTATCGACCATGATATTTTCAGCTTTAGTGCAATGTTGTAATCTTCTTTCGTATTCTCTTCATATTCTTCTCTTTTCCTGCCTTTGTTAAGAACAGTACTATCTGAGAAAAGTTAACTAACCAGATGAAATTGATGCACATTTTTATATTCAAGGGTATATGCCACTTGTTATACATATAGGTTTTTTTATCTGATTTTTTTTTTAGAATTTACATTTGCTCATAAGATACAGAAAAAAGGATAGGAGGTAGGAGAGAGAGAGAGAGAGAGAGAGAGAGAGAGAGAGAGAGAGAGAATACTCATATTTTTTGCTTGATCAAATCTATGTAGATACAAACATGACTTTTTAGCTATTTTACTCACACGCACATATAGACACATGCATGTATTTATCTATCTAGTTATCTATCTGTCTATTTATCTATCTATCTATGTATGTATCTATCTATCTATCTATCTATCTATCTATCTATCTATCTATCTTCTATTAGTACAAAAGAGAAGGACAGGTAGAGAGATTATGATGCAGATGTTAACTGAACGTGAAATGGATTATTCAACAGTTATATATTGAAAACACGCATACATACATAATAGCATGAACACAAAAATTGATATTTATACAAACAAACATACATGGAAACAAACACCGCATGAAAAAGAATTCAGGAAATAAATGTTATTTTTATTTCTATATTCACATTTAGTCAGCATATCATTCCAGCCTACAAACTTAACGAGAATTCCTTTTCTGAATTCTATTTTATTTTTTATAGAATAGAGTTTCGATATCAACTATGATTGGAAATCAGTAAACATTTTGTTTTTCTCTTTATTATATACTTTAATATTTTACTATATATTTTCATTTTTGCTTTTGCCCTCACCTCCCAATCAACATTTTTCTCATCTTCATTAAATTTTCCGTATTTCATCTTCTTTATGTTTGGTTCTTTTTTTTTTTACTACTGTTCTCAGTCTATTCCATTCTTTCATCTCCGGCCTAAATATTGATTTCTTACATACGCACAAGGCCAACAATCTGGTAGGTGAGAATGGCCAATTATATCAATTCTTGTACATAACTGGTGTTTTATATCACCGAGGCTAGAAGGATGAGACCGAAGCTGATTTTCGAACTTTGACTTACAACTGAAACAGCTGCAATGAACCACTAGAAATTTTTGGCTCAACGTTAAAACAAAATGTGTGTACACACATATTCACACACAATACATATGCACACCCACGCACCTACACAAATACTTGCACACACACACATACGTAATATAAAAATTCTTAGGAATGAATGAACGTTCTATGTTCATAATCACATAGGAACATACACATATATAAATAGACACACACACTATATACATAACGCTTACATACATGCATACATATACTTGCACATAAATACATGCGCATACACAATCATACGCATAAACACACCTACGCACAAACATACATACATACACAAACATGTATATACACATGCACACACATGAATATAAATTAATATATATAAATACGCCTATACTCCTACACACGCCCACATACGCATGCATATACACACATAAATATAGATATACTAAAATATTCGTGCACACATGTATATATCTTATATATAAATGGTAATTTCTATTTGTCTGTTACCATCTTACTGCGAACCAATATTCACGAAACTTTCCATACATGTTACACTAACATCCATTTCAATAATAGGCTAATTGGATTTCAATAAAAATCTATGATGTTCCCCCTAATTGGGCGAATTATATGATAAAATGAGAAGGGTGCAAAAAGAATTAGTCTGAGGGAAAAGTAGTAGCAGAGTGTGATTAATATCAGGGAAGGGGAGAACAGCGTTATGTAAGCGACAAATATGGAGTGGCAATGGGACGTTAATGTTAATACAGCAGTCATATACACGCGATGCTACATACATCCTTTCGTAAATACATAGATACATGCACACACACACACACAAGTAACTTTTAAAACGACGAGGAAGGAAGAGAAAGGTGGGTGTCAGGAATACGTAGCTTTAAGGAGAGAGAGGAGTAGGTGGCTTTTCTGCTATCCATCGCAAAGAAACACTCACACATAGACACACACACATTCATATATATATAAACATACATACATACATACACATGTCTACTATACACCATTTTAAACTCATGATCACCTGTGTGTACGTTTGGGAATGTGTGTGTGTGTGTGTGTGTGTGTGTGTGTGGCGTCCTATAACTGTCTGTCTCCCTACTTTTCTAGGGTCTTCCCTGTTGCTGTCACATATTGTGAGATTTTAAAATTACATCAAAAGTTTCAAATTTCGTATACTGAAATAATTTTCCATGTTAAATCCGATTTTGTTATTTATTTGTTCCAGAAAAATTGCAGAAAAATGTTACTGAGGTTTAAAGTTTAATCAATTTTACCTAATCAGAAAACAGGATTTGGAAGCTGGCATTTTCTGCATGATAGTTGTCTATCACGAAATGAAAGCAAAATCACCAGGAGGAGGAATTTTTATTAAACAAACGAAAGCAAAGCATTACGACCACCAAAGTTGTAAGAATTTCTGAAGTTTTAAGAAGTTTGAATAAATAAAATCATGTGAAACGGTCGAAAAAAATGTAAATAATTCAAAAAGGAAAAAAATCGTTAACGAAGTTTTTTTTGCGAAAAATTGCACAAATCTGTTCTGATGAAGAGTCCTAAAGCAACATAAAAAAATGACCCTTCATCAGTTGTCGGCTGTTTTTCTACTTTGTATTTTGAACAATTCACGGCAAGATACGTTTTCGACAAAGCAGTTGCTCCCGCAAAGCAAATTAAATAAAATTTGGGATTTTGTGGAGGGTCAAAGTTGGTAACAAAAACAGGACGGTGAAAACAAACAGGAAGGGTTGTTAAGCCAGAACGAGGTGAGTTGGTGAACGCAGAGGAACAAGATGTGACAGGAGACAGACAAGAATGCGTCTTATCCCTGCGGTTGATCAGAAAGAAAGAAAAAAATTCAAGTTAGGAAAAGAAAAATGGCCGATGGTCACGTGGGAACAACGAGAGAGCAAAGGCGGAAGAGTGAAGGAGGGAGAGGGACAGACTCAGAACGATGAAGGGGAGAGAAAAAGAATCAAAGAAAGGATGAAAGAGAAAAAATCCCAAATTTTATTTAATTTGCTTTGCGGGAGCAACTGTCGAAAACGTATCTTGTCGTGAATTACTCAAAATACGAAGTAGAAAAACAGCCGACAACTGATGAAGGGTCGATTTTTTATGTTGCTTGTCTTGTTTTCCATTTGTTTGTTTCGTTCTTTGCAAAAAAGATCGTATTCCATGTTATCGTATTTCATGTTATTTTCGTATTTCATGTTTACGTTCTGTGGTGTCCTGTACCCAAATATGCATGCGTATATACATATATATGCAAGTATCTACATATATGTATGTATATATGCAAGTATCTACATATATGTATGTATATATGCATATATTTATATATTATTTATATTATATTATATTATATATATATATATATATATATATATATATATATATATATATATATATATATATATATATATATATATATATATATATATATATATATATATAGATAGATAGATAGATAGATATATTCGGGTGCCTACGCATAAGTACCATATTCAACCTTGAATCTCTCTCTCTCTCTCTCTCTCTCTATATATATATATATATATATATATATATATATATATATATATATATAATGAGAATTTACAAAAAAAATAACAAAAGACGAAGTGTGTAAGCAACAGATGTATTAGTTTATTTACTTATTTATTTATCTATTTATTTATTCATTTACATATTGATATATTTGTTTTTTTAGCTGTACGCGTACCCTTATCTATCTATATATAAGTGTGTATGTATATATGTGTATATGTATGTATATGTATGTATATGTGCATGTATGTATGTACGTATGTATGTATGTATGTATATTTATATATATATATATATATATATATGTGTGTGTGTGTGTGTGTGTGTGTGTGTGTGTGTGTGTGTGTGTGTGTATAATACATCCTTTTGTTGTTTACACCACCTGTCCTCGTCTGTTGTTGGTTTTTTCGTAAATTCTCCCATATATATATATACATACATACGCATATACATATACATACATATACACATATATACATACATACACATATACATACATATACATACGTATGCACATATATACATACACATACATACATATATTTTTCACTCACACATATCACCATATATTAGAATAATTAATTAATTAGTAAAAGAAATAAAATATAATCAAAATAGTTAAAATAAGTTATCATATCCCACTATATAATTTATAAATTCATAAACCTAATAAATAATACTACATATTTATAGCAATTAATGTCCATTAATTAAATGATTAAAATAATTTATTCCATATAATGACTATCCCGTATCTGAGTTATAACATCTGCATAAGTATTAATACTAAGGGTATGAATAAAGCAATTAAAGGTATATAAGGCAATTTAGGGTATGATGTCAGGAAAATCCCTCGGCCCATCAGGAATCACTGCTGAGATGCTTAAAATATCTGGTGGTGTGGGTTATAGCCTAGTCACCCGTATTGTAAACCAAGTAGTTCACGAAGGAGTCATACCCAATGAGTGGCGTAGCAGCAATATAGTCAACTGCTACAAGGGTAAAGGTGATGCTTTACATAGAAATAACTACAGGGATATCAAATTGCTGGATCAGTTGATGAGGGCCACAGAGAGGATCATAGCCCAACTAATTAGGGAGATAGTCTGCTTAGATGAGATGCAATTCGGTTTTGTGCCAGGTAGAAGCACCACTGATGCTATATTCCTGGTACGGCAACAACAGGAGAAATACCTAGCCAAGATAAACCCCTGTACTTGGCTTTTGTGGACTCGGAGAAAGCCTTTGACAGAGTATCCCGATCCCTTATTTAGTAGGCGATGCAGAAACTAGGGATTGACGAATGGTTAATAAGGGCTATACAGGCCCTGTACAGAGATGCCGTTAGTAAGGTTAGGGTTGGCAATGAATATAGTGAATTCCGGGTAGAAGTAGGGGTTCACCAAGGATCAGCCCTCAGCCCCTTCTTATTCATCAGAGTCCTCCAAGCAATAACAGAGGAATTCAAGATAGGTTGCCCTTGGGAGCTCCTCTATGCTGATGACTTGGCTCTCACAGAAGAATCACTACCAGCACTAGAGAAGAAATTTCAGGTGTGGAAGCAAAGTTTAAAATCGAAGGGCCTTAGAGTCAATGTCACAAAAACAAAAGTTCTAGTAAGTAGGAAGGCAAACACATCACAAACCCCCTCAGATAGATAGCCCTGCTCGATCTGTAGAAAAGGTGTAGGTAGAAACTCCATAAGATGTACCCAGTGTAAGCTATGGATGCATAAGAGGCGCAGCAACATCAAAGGAAGGTTAACCGGGAAGATAGCTTTCGTGTGCGGCAGATGCACAGGTGCAATAAACACCACAGATGCTCAGAAAACAGATTCCGTCAGATGCCAGGTGGAGAAACTAGAAGTAGCTGATAGCTTCCGCTACCTAGGTGACCAAGTCTGTAGTGGGGGTGAATGCTCCGAGAGATTTACCACTAGAATAAGACTAGCCTGGGAAAAGTTCAGAAAGCTCCTAACTCTACTAGTGACAAAGGGCCTCTCGCCCAGATTGAAAGGTAGATTGTACGATGCATGTGCGTGAACTGCCATGCTTTACGGCAGTAAAACATGGGCCATGACTGCTGCAGACATGCGTAGGCTCGAAAGAAATGAAGCTAGCATGATACGCTAGATGTGTAATGTCAGTGTGCACACACGACAGAGTGTAGGCGCCTCGAGAGAAATGTTGGACATAAGAAACATCAGATGTGGTGTGCAAGAGAGACGACTGCGCTGGTATGGTCATGTACTACGGATGGATGAGGAGAGCTGTGTGAAGAAGTGGAAGGAACCCGTGGTAGAGGGAGAACCAGGAGGACATGGGATGAGGTGGTGAAGCATGACCTTCGAACGTTGGGCCTCACAGAGGCAATGAAGAAAGACCGAGACCTCTGAAGATATGCTGTGACTGAGAAGACCCAGAAAGTAAAGTGAGATCACAGCTGTAGCGTACACCAGTGTCGTGTAACCAATCCACTTAAAAAAATACCTTTGGATCGTCGGGCGACATGCTGTGGTTGAGGTGACCCATTGAGTCAAGTACATCAAAATCAAATCAAGCCACAATCAAATGGAAATTGTAGTTGTGACTGATGCCAGTGCCGCCTGACTGGCTCCCATGCTGGTGACACGAAATAAGCACCATTCATGCGTCGTCGTTTCCAGTTCCGCTTGATTGGCTCCCCGTGCCGGTGACACGTAAAAAGCACCATCCGAACGTGGTAGATGCCAGCCTCCTCGCCCTGACTGGCTCCTGTGCCGGTTGCATGCAAAAACCACCATCCGAACGTGGCCGATGTCAGCGCCGTCTGACTGGCTCCCATGCTGGTGTCACGTAAAAAGCATCATCCGAACGTGATCGATGCCATCCCCCCTCACCCCGTCTCGTTCCTATACCGGTGGCACGTAAAAAGCGCCCACTACACTTTCGAAGTGGTTGGCGATAGGAAAGGCATCCAGCTGTAGAAACATTGCCAAACCCATGCCAGCATGGAAAACGGACGTTAAACGACGACGACGACGACGATGATGATGATATATTAATATCAAATAATATTAATGATATATTAATATCAGCTTAATAAAAAGATTGTAAAATCAGTCAAATTTATTATTTATTAATACTAATGAAATATTAGAAATCTACTTATATTTTGCAAAAAGTAATTCACTCGTATGGGTACAGGCTAAAATTTTTCAGAATGTATGTTCAAAAGTAATGTATGAGAAAGACATGACTCTTCAGTGCATAACTCACATCTTTTGTTTGTGATATTAAAAGATTTAGCATAGCAAATAATATTCCAGTCCAGTTTAAAATCTATTTTCTTATCTTTAAGCCCCTATATGAATTTACTCAGACCAGCTGAGTTAATCTTTTCCCTATCTTTAAAGTTGTTTAACTGGTTAAAGAAGCGAGTTTTAAATTTATTAGATGTTGTTCCAGTGTACATTATTAAGTGCATCAATCTCACATTTATATACAATATTATCTTCATTACAAAAATTTTTAAGTTGGCATATATATATATATATATATATATATATATATATATATAGATGTATGTTTGTGAGTCTGTGTTTGTCCCCCAACATCGCTTGACAACTGATGCTGGTGTGTTTACGCCCCCATAACCTAGCGGTTCGGCAAAAACACCGATAGAATAAGTACTAGGCGTACAAAGAATAAGTCCTGGGGTTGATTTGCTCGACTGGAGCATGGCCGCAGTCAAAAGAGATTAAGTTCGGATAAGTGAATTCCGACTAAGTCAGTGACTTGGGCAGAGTTGGCAGATCCCATAGTAATATCAAAATTAAGTGTTCTTGCGAGCCCAGTAATTATCAGATCAAATCAAAAATTGACTTGCAGTTAATATAACATTGATGTCCTCCTTGATAATATTGGTAAAATTCCTTAAAAAAATGTGTGCTTTATGAAAGACTATAGGGTTAATATCAACTCGTAAAAATTTATATTTATTCTTAGCAGTAATATTATTAAACCAATTTAAAGCTTACCTAATGATTTCACTTCCCTACTCTCATAATTTAATAACCTGTCTATTGTTTTTTTTTATATCACCATCTATCGTATTTTTGCATGGGAATGTCTGCAATAACATTATTGTTATTCATATTAATTTATGGCAATAACTATTTTTATAACTGTATACATTTTTATATTATGTATTAATTTTAATGGTACACTGTATTTTTTCTGTTTCTGGCTTATGATGATTAATCAAATTAAATAAATCAAATTAAATTTGATTGATTTTATACTATAAGCGATGAATTGAAGCAACTGTAGGTCTTGTCAATGTATTAATAAATTTTCATTCATCTTATCCCTATCTTTTCACTTGGTTTTTATGATAATTATATATATATATATATATATATATATATATATATATATATATATATATATATATATATATATATATATATATGCATATATACATATACGTATATGTACATAATTACATATATACGTATATAAATATACATACATGGGTACAGGACGTAAACAATACAAAATACGAAAACATGAAATACGAAATACGAATACGTGAAATATGAACATTTTTTACGAACAACGAAAGAAACAAATGGAAAACAAGAGAAGCAACATAAAGAACGATGCTTCATCAGTTGTCGGCTGTTTTTTCTAATCCGTATTTTGAACAATTCACGATAAGATAAGCCTTCGATAAAACAGTTGCTCCCGCAAAGCAAATTAAATAAAATTTGGGATTTTGCGGAGGGTCAAAATTGGTAACAAAAACAGGACAGTGAAAACAAACAGGAAGGGCTGCTAAACCTAAACGAGGTATATATATATATACTATATAAAAAAAATGGGGCAAGAACGCAAGACATCCAGACAGTTAGGTGATACAAAAAGGGACAACAAAATATCCAGATAGACGATACAAAGAAAACAAGGACGGGTCATTCGGAGTTTTCTTTCCGCAGTCGAGTTTCAGATTATCTTAGCAATTTCGGCTGGTTATACTCGAGATTGCTCCAGTCTGGCCAGCCCCAAGGAAAAACTAAGCTAAGAGTATTAGATTCCTTGGAAGAAAGCAGCGAATGTATACGAAAACAAGGACAAAAAAACGGAGAATGCTACACAAATACAAATAACAGGACATAACAATAGGTGTATTTCGACTAAGGACGAATTAAATTAAGTTGGCGTGTGTGAAAGTAAAGCCTTACGACAGAGATACGAGATTTCATAGGCACAGGGAGGAATATGGATGCTGCACGGACAGCGGCCGAATCAGGAAAGAGAGGTCAGGCTTGGTCGAACACCTGTCACGTGGGGAGAGAAGAGAGAGAGGTAGAGGCAGAGGGACAGAAGAAACACGAAGGGGCAAGAAAAAATGACAGGGACACAGGGAAGTGAAAAGAGGAGGGAAAGTAAACATGAAGAGAAGGCAAGGAAATTTGAGAGAGAGGGAACGAAAGAACGAAGAGTAGAATGAACGAAGAGTAGAATGAACGAAGAGTAGAATGAACGAAGTAAGCATGAAGGGCTGATAGAAAGAAGGAAAGAATAAAAGAATAGAAAGAATAGAGTCGTACAAGATTTAGATAAATATATACTTACATATAAGAGACCAAAGTGTACGTACGCCGCTATATGTTTTATATATAAAAAATACAAAATGGGACAAGAACGCAAAACATCCCGACAGTTAGGTGATACAAAAAAGAGACAAGATACACATATATATATATATATATATATATATATATATATATATATATATATATATATATATATATATATATATATACATATATATATATATATCAAAATAAGCAACACAGATTTCAAAGATGATTGCAGTACGCACGTTTCATGCTACTCCATTTATTTAAGTAATGCGAGCATTACATTAAATGCAATATGAAGAGCAATCTTCAGCTGCACGAAAATGCAGAAAATTACAGTAGAATAGACATATTATAATTGTGGCAACATTTCAAATCCAAGTGGGAGGAAGAATTCATAAAAATCCAAGTGGGAGGAAGAATACATAAATCCATCTTGACATAGCCGAGTCTATCAGGCTAGTAATTGATTCTAGGCAAAAGTTCTGTCTCTGATTTTATTGTCTCTTATCTAGTGGTGATAGCATAAGGGACAATTACTTCTAAGGAAAGGGAAGGTGTAAGCAGTATGCATGGACATGGCTATAAATGTATTAGATTATAAAGGTTTCCTGGTCAGAGTGGTACCAGGTCATTTTACTACTATCAAAATGTTGAGGAATTAAAACCCTAGGTATATGGGTCAAATAGGTTATTTTCCTTTAGTCTGAATAGAGTATCAGTATAGTTATACAGATAACAATATTAGTTTAACCAATATTTTAACAATAAGAGGTATGTTATTAAAATAAAATAAAATGAGATGTAGTTAGTTTATACAAAAATCATGAAGTAATGTCAGTATTGAATTCAGGGGCTATAGATAGGGTGTAAAGTTTAAGGATATTAAGTATATTGGGTTCATGAAAACTATTTTGAATTATTTTTTAAAAAATAGTTTGATTTTTTGATCACCTATCCTTTTGGAATGGTTTTTGTATAATACCATACCATACGATATTCGGGTGCCTTAACATAAGTACCATATTCAATCTTGAATCTAAATCTAAACCTTCTATATACATATATATATATATATATATATATATATATATATTGAAAAGAAAGTCGTCAGAATTTTGGAATAACTTCTTTCATTTATTTTATACATATATTAGCGCGTTCGTTCGTCTTTCGAACTTGTCAAATATAATTCTGTGAAAATACAGAGATCTTGCTTATTTATATAAAACAGGTGTTTTTTTTGGGGGGGGGGGGTGTTTATAACAGAACATTGTTTTTTTTGTTTTTTGTTTTGTTTTCGTGGGTGAGGCTTTGGAGACAATGGAAGATGTATAAGCAGATAGCTAGATAGACAGGCAGATAGAGAGATAGATAGATAGACTGATAGAGAGATGGATGTGGTAAAAGAGAGAGAGAAGGGCTATTGTATTGAAATGGTCTTTTTAAGGAGTGTCAAAAAAAAAAAAAAAATAAGGGTAAAAGCTTGTTTACTACTTACTCTATTGTTTTGAGAAGGTTTCTAGGGATAGTAAAAGAAGGAAGAAAAGAAAAAAGAAAGAAGAGAAAAGAAAAAATAGAGAATAATAAATAGAAAATATAAATAAAACAAAAAATGTCTTCCTGTTTTTTCTTTGTTTTTAGTTCTTTCCTTTTATATTCTTTGTCCTTTCTTTTTATATACTTTGAGTCCTATTTAGAATATATTCCTGTCATACATTCATTTATTTATTTATTTTTGGTAAGGTGTAGTTCTGCATGAGAGTATACTAGTATAATATTTCTAAATTTGAAAAATCAAATTAGTAAAATCAATTAGTAAAAATAACTATATATATCATATCACACATATATATCATATCACACATATATATCATATCACACATATATATCATATCACACATACATACAAACAAAACGTATTCCTTGTTTTTCTTTTTTCTCTTTCAAACATTTAACTTCGGAGAAAATTTTTTTATGAAGAGTAGTTCCATTGCATTTTGGTATTGTGGATCGTCCCGTGTACATTTATAAAAGGGAAAGGTTTTGAACTTTCCGTCTCCGCATATTTCCAGATGGAATCATTCTTAGTTCTTCTTGTCGGATATGTTGCCTGTGAATTCTTGCACGTTTTCAGAGTGAGTTATTCGTTTCGCCAATGTAATTTTCTTTACAGTTTGGACAGGTGATGCAGTATATGAGATTTTGTGTTTTGCAGTTCATTCTCTGAAGAATGCCAGAGAATAATAAACTTAAGGCACTGTACGGAACAAATTGAAGTGAGAAACTGCTCCCATATACAATCGAGATGACTGAAAGTAAGAAATGAGAAGCAAAAAAATAACTCCCATATAGAATCGGGATGATCAAAAGTAAGTAATGAAAATCAGGACATTAACCCGTGTTTTGGATGTGGAGAATTACACTACAGATACGACTGTTCTTACAGAAATTGAAAATGGTTCAAATGTGGTAAGATAGGTCATAAAAAATGACACTGTAAGACAAAACCTAAATACGGTTCAACAGAAAAAATGATGTAAACAGTTTATCGGTGACAAGAAATACGAATGAGCCTTAAAGGAAATTTGTGGATGTAAAAATTATTAATACAAATGTAAAATTACAGTTAGATACAAGTAGTGATAATACTTCAATTAATAAAAACACGAGGCAATATCCTTGGGGACCGAGGATTTTATTGTTTGCTGCCATGTGCGCATTGGTGGAAGCTCCTGAAAGTACTATGCAGGCAGTTAACATAAAGTGCCAGATTTTGAGTAGTAATATCAGCTGGGGCGAGCATCTGCCCTGGCAAGGACCATAAAGCAGCTCAGCTGGAGAGAAACCAAGGTCCTCCTTAACTGATGTTCGGATACCGAGGAGAACAATAGGAAGATACTCGGTGTCAAGAGAGGCTCGTAAAGCAGCTTTCAGTTGACGGTGGAATCTTTCCACCATGCCGATCGAAGCTGGATGGTAGTTGGTAGTCCTAATCTGCTGAGCCCCGATGATTTTTGTCAACTCGGAAAAGAGGTGTGATTTGAACTGTCTGCCGCGGTCTGTAGTGATGGTGGTGGGAACACCATAGCATGATATCCATCCTGATACTAGAGCTCGCGCTACGGATTCAGCAGTAATGCCTGTTAATGGGATCGCTTCAGGACATCGGCTGAAGCGATCAATACAAGTCAAGATATATGAAAATCCTTGACTGATAGGCCACGGCCCCACAATATCAAAATGCACATGGTATGGGAAGGTACTGAGAGGTACCCGGATATGCTTGTGCACTTTAGACTTTTGGCATTGAAGACAGGCACGAGACCATTCGGTAACATCCCGTCTCATGTTTGGCCAGAAAAATCCAGCTGTAATGAGTTTTACCGAGGCCGCGATGCCAGGATGAGCAAGATTATGCAAGGCATCGAAGACAACCCTGCGATGCTTCTCCGGAACGAAGGGACGAGGTGACTCCGTCGATATGTCGCCCAAGATGTTCCTGTCGGTAGTTGGTATGGGAAGGTACTTGAATTTACATGTTGTAAATTCAGCAGATGTGGTGTCAAATGAATCCAGAAGAGGCTGGTCTGAGGGTAAAACAGTCAAGTCAGTTGCAGAAGTGTGTGCTAATGAGTTGTATAGTATATATAAATAAATGGAGTTAAACTCAGGTGTTATTCAGATTCTTTTACTTCCGACATCTGTTTCGATGTTGTCTTCGAAACATATGTCGGAAGTAAAAGAATTTGAATAACACCTGAGTTTAACTCCATTTATTTATATATACTATACAGCCTACTGCACATTAACCCGGAGTTTCTGCCTTTGAACAGGTTGCTACATCTTTGCTACTTGCGTGAATTTTGCTACCTTGGTAACTGTTTATTGAATTTTCCGTGTTAACTGTAAACAAAGGAAAATTCACTCATCCGTTTATATATATATATATATATATATATATATATATATATATATATATATATATATATATATATATATAAATGTACGTGTTTGTATGGGTATAAGTACACACGTATATATGTGTATGTGTGTATATACTATTTTACTATTTTACTTGTTTCAGTCTTTTGACTGTGGCCATGTAGACATTTGCATGCAGGTATGTATGGTTTTATGCACGGTTTTTTCTCTCTTCCTTTTTGTATGTGTGTGTTCAATGTATGTGCATGTGTGCATATATATATATATATATATACAAATTTAATTTGCGGTCCATGGGAAGAGCCATTTTAACTATGCGTCCTGCCCTACTCTTCGAAATGCCTGTGTTAGAATGGGGGTAGCTGATGAAGGAAAATGTTCTCTATGTGGCCTGTGTGTTTTCTGTACTCTGGTTATTATTATTTTTTTGTCTACGTTTTGTTTGCAATGTCCTGTACCCAGATACGTAATACCTGTACGTATATATGCATATACTTATTTATTATTTGTTATATATATATATATATATATATATATATATATATATATATATATATATATATATATACGTTTTTTTTGTTGTGAATGCGTGCCCCTTTATTATATTTTATGTTTGTATCCATCCCTTACACATGCACCTTTATATATGTGTGTGTGTATGTGCACGTGTGTGTCGCATGTGGTATATGTGTTTTGTGTGTATGTATGTGCCTATGTTTGAATATATATTCCTTATGAGTTATGTGTATACGGTTTTTTCCCCTCTCTAATACTTGTGAATTAATTAATACATAGTTTTTTTCCATATATTCGTCTTTGTTTCTTACCTATTTTCGATTTTTGCGATTGTCTCCCCTACCCTTGGCAAAATGTTTTGAGTGGGAAAATTGTGTTGAACAAATCGGCCTACCCTGTCTTTGAAAAAAACTCTTTGGTTTTGTCTCTGCTTTCATTCTCAAACTTAGTCTTGTTCATCAACTTTAAGCTTCTGGTAATATATATATATACATATACATATACTCGTTTTTAAATAATATTATTATGTATACGTATAAACCTCAACGGCTTTCTTATGCTAGTGAAATTGTTACATTGTACTCTAATAAACACATGTTGCCTTGTTTACACTGTATTTTGTCTAGAACGGTGTTTATTATTATTATTTTTTTAAACACATCCATTAGATTCTTATGTTATAGTTTCACTGCACATATACACTTCCATACACATTGATTTTTATTTTTATTTTTATTTTTCGTCTCTCTCACTATTATTATTGTTGATATCATTATTTTTCCCGTTCACAATTTGGTTTGTAAATTATCCGATTTCCCTTATTTCCCCATCTGTGTTCTCTTATTGCATCTTATTTTATTTTTATTTTATTTTATTTTTATCTCATTTTATTTCATCTTATTAAACTTTTTTGATGTTCTTCAAAAGATTCCTCACTGATGAGAATGACAATGCAGAAATTAAATTTTAAATTTTATTTTATTTTAATTTTTATTTTTAATTTTAGTTTTTATTTTCAATTATAATTATAATCACTATGATTTAATTTTTTTCTTACATTTTTCATCGGTTTCGAAACGTACGTATGCATTGAATCCAGATTTATGATAAATCCATTTCTGATTCAACATCTTTTCTCCATTTTTTATACTTGTTTATGGTATATTCTGATACCTATATTATACATACATACATACATACATACACACACACACACACACATAAATATATATATATATATGTATATATATATATATATATATATATATATATATATATATATATAAGATACATATATATAATATATATATATAACATATATAAATAAATATATATATATGATATATAGGGTATATATATATATATAAGATACATATATATATTATATATACATTATATATAAATATATATAGTATATATATATAATACATATATATATTATATATATAATATATATATACTTACAGATATAGGGTAAAAATTAGTAATTAATTAATAATTAATCATTTTACCAAGTAGTTCGGTGCGTTAAAAAACCATTATCGGTAAAAGTTATATAAACAAAATTAAAATTAGGGTTAAGCAAGAATTGCTTCACCACACACCGAAAATTAGAAATAGCAGTCAAAACTACTATTTCTCTGCCAAAATATAACTCCCAGACAGACAAATACTTGCAACTACAAAGGCAAAAAAGAAACAAATAATGAATTCACCCGGCTTTGATTAATTGTATACGCGTTTCAGAATTAAAGAGGTGTAAATTATATTACCCGAACTTATTTCCTTCATCAGTACAATATTTCAAAATTATAAATCCGAGAATACTAATAAAAGAATAATTAATTCGATCAGGCGACATCAAAACGATTATCCAAGAACAGCATTTCCGCTTCCATATAGACGAGCAAGAAAATCGTATCATTCCGCAATTACCCACGTGCGCTACAAGTAATCCCGCAGAAACTGCAGTTTACCATCAGGGAGTGAATAAATTCTCACAGATATAGGGTAAAAATAAGTAATTAATTAATAATTAATAATTCTACCAAGTAGTTCGGTGTGTTAAAAAACCATTATCGGTAAAAGTTATATAAACAAAATTAAAATTAGGGTTAAGCAAGAATTGCTTCACCACACACCGAAAATTAGAAATAGAAGTCAAAACTACTATTTCTCTGCCAAAATATAACTCCCAGACAGACAAATACTCGCAACTACAAAGGCAAAAAAGAAAAAATAACGAATTCACCCGGCTGTGATTAATTGTATATGCGTTTCAGGATTAGCGCACGTGGGTAATTGCGGAATGATACGATTTTCTTACTCGATTTTCTTTCTCGATCTTGAGAAAATCTCATCTAGCTTCACTCTTCAGACTCGCGCCTTCGGTTTTCTACAATCCCCCTTGCTTTATACTTGTTTCTGAAGAGATTACGTCTTTTCTTTGGTGGCATATTTTTTCCAATATTGTAAGCAATAAATTATGAACATAGAAAGAAATTATACCTTAATCCCTATTTTTGTAAGCAGTTTTATCCGTAAAAATTTATTTGAAGAGAGCAGAAATTGAAAGAAGAGAAAGTGAAAAGAACAGAGAAAGAAACGTTTGCGATAGTTGATTTATGGAAAAAATTGTTAAATTTTTGAAATGCAAACATGTAAATGGAAATGAAGTTTACTTTGTAGCCAAAATAGTACTGAGTCTTTTGATACACCATACGTCAAAATCTGTAACTCGGTTTTGGAATGCGTAAGGAATATTTATATATATATATATATATATATATATATATATATATATATATATATATATATATATATATATATATATATATATATATATATATATATATATATATAGGACAGTATCTCTCATTACAATAGAGACGTAATACTGAAATAGTGTAAGAGATAAGGGCTCGCATTAGGTAAGAAGTTGGAAATTTTTTGGCCCATGACACTGCATGACATAGACATGGCATAAAATAGCCAATATCTCAAGGAGTGAGTGTTGTGGTGTTTAGTAACATCTTTACGTCCCCGTAACAAAGCGGTTCAGCAAAAGAGACCGATAGAATAATTAAGTCCTGTGATCGATTTGCTCGACTAAAGGCGGTGCTCCGGCATAGAAACAGTCAAATGACTAAAACAAGTAAAAGAATATATATATATATATATATATATATATATATATATAGAGAGAGAGAGAGAGAGAGAGAGAGAGAGGTGGGGGGATTCAATGAATCAAACATTAAGCTCTCTACCAATTGTATAAGCAAAAATTACCACCTCAGCTGTTAGGGTAAACCTTAGCGTCGTTTTAAAGTCCAGGTGGTACAATATTGGAGAGAATGTATATAGATAGATCAGATAAAGGTGAGGTGTGCGAGTAGATGTTTATTCAATTCGTTTACGGCTGTTTCATAATCTTGTTAGTTACTTAATAGATGTTACATAAAGATTAATACACATATGGAATATACATATAGAAACACACACACACACACACACACACACATACAAACACACACACGTACATACATATGCGTGTGTATACACATATATAGAAGTGTACTGATATTGCAGCCAACAGACTAATCCTCAGAATTATTCATCGTGTTTGAAGACATCCAACCACCATGTATATATTCTGTGTATGTGTGTGTGTGCGTGCGCGCGCATGTATTTACTGTCTGTAGAAGTGTAGTATAGACCAACTTCAAAATATTAATTCCCCCTCAAATACAAGATATTATAGCAGTGTTTGTTCCCTTGTAAGTATTTGGAGAATGTCTTTTGTTCTTCACATAAGGAATTTATCTGTGATTCTACCGCCGGTCACGCATTTACTTGCTTGTCAACCAAGTTACTCTGTCTCTGCAAATCTGGGTTGTATATATCATGTACTCGTCGCGAGTGTCAAATCAAACAAAACAACCTTAAGTCGATGACAAAATAAACAATTTCCATCCTCGACCCTAGCTGACATTTTTTCTTGTTTATATCCTCCTGACACACACTAAAACAAAATTCACATTAATTTGAGGCAAGCGGATAGACGTTTTATCAATTTTTCTATGTTTTTTTCGTTGTTTTTTTTTTGCTTCTACTGTTCATTTTCCTTAACTTTATTCTGTACTTTTAGTTCAAAGCATTGACATTTCGATTGCCTATAGTCATTAGACTGTATTACTATTCACGGTGGTAGATAATTTGTGAGATCGCTTTTCTAATAGATGTCAGCGGAACTGTTTTTATTTATTTATTCTGTTTAGCCGTCCGATTGCTGAGTAGAGAGAGAGTAGGCTTGCCACAGAGGAATAAATCTTCATTTGCTTAGTGTCATTAGAGCAGAGAATCGTCTTGTTAACTTCTCAGCTCAGATTATTGCATTCTACAATTTAGCGTATTTTAACGCTAAGAGACCTTCAGCTCTCTTAGTCATTTTTCTTCTTCTCTGCATATACTTAATGTACACAAATATTATATTATGAATAATCATGAATCCTAGCTGGATTGTCACTTATGGTCGTCAAATTAAAAAAGCAATTTTTAGTTGCATTTCAGTGAGTTTGAATAAGAGTATCAATAGATGAATTTTAGAGGGAACAAGTAGCAGGTTGTATTAATTGATTTCCTAAAGTATTCATCGGATTAGTGAACACCATTTTCAGAAATGATCGCCGAAGGTATCTAGCTACAGCTTAATGACATGAATACATTTCCCAAGAATACGTTTTGCATGAGCAACATCTAGAAAGTGTCATTTAAAATACTTAATGCAGTGAGGCTAAAACAAATTTACTCAATGAAAATTACACAAGTAATGAAAAGGAAAAAAAAAACCACTGCTTCTCAAGGAAGTCAGAGAAGACGCCTCCAGATTTAACATTGATTAAACAGTGAATAATAACATGTATGCTGCATTTTGTGTTTGTGTCTTGTATTTTTCTTTCACCAGACTAGTTGCTAACACTAATGCTTTTCCCTTTCATTACGGCTGTTCTCTTCCTTGCTAGCCTTTAGTTCACTAATTGTTTTTTTCTTCTCTCTTTCTGATGAAGAAATAATCTCCAAAACGTTAGACTACGCTCTTTGTCTCTCAGAAGCGTTAAGCTAATACCTTATTTATTCTTTCTGTGCTTTCTTTGTAATGTTTACTGTTTTTAAACTACATACATATATGAACACACATATAGAATAGCATCGAAGAGTCCTCAACACCGCTTTTAGTAGACAAATGTTCTTAATTTGTGGATTAGCGGAGCTATCAATTGTTTCATGCGGGAAAATTCCACAATTCAACTTAAGCATTCAACTTAAGAATGTTGGTAATTACCTCCATTTTAGATAGGACTACGTGAATTTTCACGAGATTATACGAAGCTTCAAAATTAACTGATACACAGATAAGGGGAAACAACTCACATGGGGACTAATTTGTTATTTCCTCTGCATGGGCCTTGGGTTTATTCAAGTATGTGCGCTCAACACAGATAATTAATTACATTATACGAAAACATTTCACGCGTACCAATAGATATAGACAACAGTAGAAGGATTCTTCCCTGATGTTCAAAATTTTTGATGTTGAATTTCTCTGCAAAATAGAGGTTGCGTCCGTTGCAACATCCCTTATATTTGTTGAACTTAGCAATGGTGCTCCGGTTTATTTGGGATTTGTCCTTGTACCTCTCTTTAAGTTTCCATACCATATTGGATAAAGATGCTACATATCTTTCATTCTTATCTCTAAACTAAATCATGTGTTGCGTGTATCTTTTCTCCGGAGTATTTCCAATTATTCAGTGATATTAGACGAATTCCACCACCAAAGATATATACGAAAAGAAACACGCACACACATACACACACACATATATGGTGAAAGAATGCATATGCGAATATAGGTTTTCTTCAATTGACCCAGGGTTGTTTCGAAATGCTACAGCAGCAATATAGTTCGAGAGTTGATGGGTTATGAATGTTATATATTTTAACGGTCTCTGTAGTTGCTGGTGAAGCACAAGTAAACTTGAAAAATGTTTCGATTCTCGGTTGAATCATTTTTAGTTGGGCTATGGCAATATCGCCCTTGGGAAATGTATAAACTTCACAACTTCTCAGTTTTCTTTTTCTTAAATGTCAGAGTTATTTTGGCTCGTAAAAAAACTAAA